>NC_041218.1:61195479-61196407 GCF_002837175.3 Physeter macrocephalus
TTGTTCTTAGAGAAAATAAACAAAATTGATAAACCATTAGCCAGACTCATGAAGAAGAAAAGGGAGAAGACTCAAATCAATAGTATTAGAAATGAAAAGGGAGAAATAACAACGGACACTGCAGAAATACAAAGGATCATGAGAGATTACTACAAGCAACTCTATGCCAATAAAGTGGACACCGTGGAAGAAATGCAAAATTTTTTAGAAAAGCACAACCTTCTGAGACTGAACCAGAAACAGAAAATATGAACAGACCAATCACAAGCACTGACTAAAATTGAAACTGTGATTAAAAATCTTTCAACAAACAAAAGCCCAGTACCAGAAGGCTTCACAGGTGAATTCTATCAAACATTTAGAGAAGAGCTAACACCTATCCTTCTCAAACTCTTCCAAAATATAGCAGAGGGAGGAACATTCCCAAACTCATTCTACGAGGCCACCATCACCCTTATATCAACCAGACAAAGATGTCACAAAGAAAGAAAACTACAGGCCAATATCAATGATGAACACAGATGCAAAAATCCTACACAAAATACTAGCAAACAGAATCCAACAGCACATTAAAAGGATCATGCACCATGATCAAGTGGGGTTTATCCCAGGAATGCAAGGATTCTTCAATATATGCAAATCAATCAATGTGATACACCATATTAACAAATTGAAGAATAAAAACAATATGATCATCTCAATAGATGCAGAAAAAGCTTTCAACAAAGTTCAGCACCCATTTATGATAAAAACCCTCCAGAAAGTAGGCATAGAGGGAACTTACCTCAACATAATAAAGGCCATATATGACAAACCCACAGCCAACATCATCCTCAGTGGTGAAAAACTGAAACCATTTCCACTAAGATCAGGAGCAAGACAAGGTTGCCCACTCTCACCACTATTATTCAACATAGTTTTGGAAGTT
>NC_041218.1:61196814-61214973 GCF_002837175.3 Physeter macrocephalus
ACCTACCTAAGGAGACAAAAGACCTGTAGGCAGAAAACTATAAGACACTGATGAAAGAAATTAAAGATGATACAAACAGATGGAGAGATATACCACGTTCTTGGATTGGAAGAATCAACATTGTGAAAATGACTATACTACCCAAAGTAATCTACAGATTCAATGCAATCCCTATCAAACTACCAATGGCATTTTTCACAGAACTAGAACAAAATATTTCACAATTTGTATGGAAACACAAAAGACCCTGAATAGCCAAAGCAATCTTGAGAAAGAAAAATGGAGCTGGGCGAATCAGGCTCCCTGACTTCAGACTATACTACAAAGCTACAATAATCAAGACAGTATGGTACTGGCAGAAAAACAGAAATATAGATTATTGGAACAGGATAGAAAGTCCAGAGATAAACCCACGCACACATGGTCACCTTACTTTTGATAAAGGAGACAAGAATATACAATGGAGAAAATACAGCCTCTTCAATAAGTGGTGCTGGAAAAACTGGACAGCTACATGTAAAAGAATGAAATTATAACACTTCCTAACACCATACACAAAAATAAACTCAAAATGGGTTAAAGACCTACATGTAAGGCCAGACACTATCAAACTCGTACAGGAAAACATAGGCAGAACACTCTATGACATAAACCACAGCAAGATCCTTTTTGACCCACCTCCTAGGGAAATGGAAATAAAAATAAACAAATGGGACCTAATGAAACTTAAAAACTTTTGCACAGCAAAGGAAACCATAAAGAAGATGAAAAGACAACCCTCAGTGTAGAGAAAAGGGAAGCCTCTTGCACTGTTGGTGGGAATGTAAATTGATACAGCCACTATGGAGAACAGTATGGAGGATCCTTAAAAAACTACAAATAGCACTACCATACGACCCAGCAATCCCACTACTGGGCATATACCCTGAGTAAACAATAATTCAAAAAGAGTCATGTACCACAATGTTCACTGCAGCTATATTTACCATAGCCAGGACATGGAAGCAACCTAAGTGTCCATCAACAGATGAATGGATAAAGAAGATGTGGCTCATATATACAATGGAATATTACTCAGCCATAAAAAGAAATGAAATGGACTTATTTGTAGTCAGGTGGATGGACCTAGAGTCTGTCATACAGAGTGAAGGAAGTCAGCAAGAGAAAAACAAATACGGTATGCTAACACATATATATGGAATCTAAAAAAAAAATAAAAAAATAAAAAAAAAGTTCATGAAGAACCTAAGGGCAGGACGGGAATAAAGACCCAGACCCACTAGAGAATGGACTTGAGGACCCGGGGAGGGGGAAGGGTAAGCTGGGACAAAGTGAGAGAGTGGCATGTACATATATACACTATCTAATGTAAAACCAATAGCTAGTGGGAAGCAGCCGCATAGCACAGGGAGATCAGCTCAGTGCTTTGTGACCACCTAGAGGGGCGGGATAGGGAGGGTGGGAGGGAGGGAGATGTAAGAGGGAAGAGATATGGGAATATATGTATATGTATAGCTGATTCACTTTGTTATAAAGCAGAAACTAACACACCATTGTAAAGCAATTATACTACAATAAAGATGTTAAAAAATAAATAAATGAACAGCAGTCATTATAAAAAAGTTACTGAAATATAAATTAATACACAGACAAGATGCCATGTTAAGCATTCTTCAAACCACAACCTTACTGTGTAATCTAACTCTCAAATGTTCATATCACTCAACAGTTGACTTATAGAGCACCAGACACCACAAATGTTAACCTGCTGAGTAATTATGCAAGTGGGTAATTTCAGGGATGCTGGAGATATTTATCAGAAGGATTCAGTAGCTTGTGAAATGTGTTGTAGACAAACATTAAACAGTAATAAAGCCATCACCATTAAAATTCTGTATGAAGAAGAGTACAGCAGTTAAGAAATGCACGGTGGTGTTTTAGCTGTGGGTTCTGTTAGGCCAAAATAACTTTAAATGCTCTAATTTTAGATTTTATTATTATTGTTATTAAGCTAAAGCTAACATTCCAGTAAATGTTCCCAAGACTAAAAATTTGAGAAGAGACAGTATAAGTCTTTTCTGAAAGAGACATTTGTCTGTTTATAATAGACATTTATCTGTTTATATTTTCAACTCTTTATGGTGAAAGAGATGCTTGCTCACCCTATCATAAGCAAACATCACCATGTTTAAAGATTTGGGTTCCAATGTATTGCTAACTTGGTGATCTTGGACAAGTCAGTTAACATCTCCAAGTTTTAGTTTCCTCATCTATAAAAAGGGCAAAATGACAAAATCTACTTATCTGCTTCATAAAGTTATCTTAAGGATTCATTAGAATGAAGAAAAAGTGCTCTGTGAATCCTAAAATGATACATAAGGTTGATAGTGATTAATAGCTACTCTTAAAAAATGTAAGCTGTAAACACAGTTATATGATATTTCTAATCCCAAATACAAAAGGAAGACGAGGAGGTAGGTCCAACATGTATCCAACTTAGAAATAAGCAATAAAAGGTAACAGGCTAAGGAGAAAAACAGTATATTAAAATTCTATTGGATGATCAGGGTCATGTTGGGAAGCCTGGAGAATCAGCTTAAGGCTAAGGCACCACCAGTGGTGCCCAAAACTATCCCAGAATCACCTGGTGAGAAATGCACCTCAGATCCCACAACAAAAGCAGGTTGCCTCGGCTGCCTATCATGTCAGCCGAAATGGAGACTTCACACACAAGCTGCTTCCTTGTGTTGCCGTCTTCCAAAGCAAAGTCACACATGAGCATCCAATTGGCAAAGCTAGATCACATGCTTGTGCCCTGGCTGCAGGGAAAGATGGGAACTGAGTTCTGACTCATATGTTCTAGCAGGCAGGCCTTGTAATGTGGGGATTTTCTCCAATATAGGAAAGGTAGTCAAAAGATGATGGGGAGACTTCTGGTTTCCAGTCCAGCACGTAAGGGGCTTAGAAGTTGCCAGTCTGTCCTAAAAATAAGTAAAAAGCTTAAAAATTGAAAAATCAACTACTCTCCCCAGATCCATCAGAGGAGTGATGTCACCAAGCAAACCACTGCCCCCCAAAATGGAGAAACAGAAAGGCAGAACCAGAGGATCACAATGACCAATTGCTGGAGGCTCAGTGTGGACAAGAAAAGACTTTGAAAACTCTAGGTGGATCTAGACATCGTGGATTCCCCACACTTTTGTGAATGTTACCTCCTGGAACTCAACCTGGTTCTCAGTGAATATCAGAGAAAAATCACCTGGCATTTCCAGTAGGAGGAAAGGAAAAGGAACCAAGCTGAAATGCATCAGAGCATTCTGTTCTTTATAAGAAGGTCTGCCTCAGAAGAAATTATTTCAGAGGAGTCTAACCTACTGGAGTAATACCAGAGCCAGCTGACCAGAGGGAAGGCAAATACCCAACTCCAGCCACCTCTAGCCATCCTCTCCCACCTGAGGGGAAGAAAAAATTGAGAAACACTTGTGAAGTACACTGTCCAGGGGCACAGGCTCTCTAATGGACTGAGACCTAGTCATAGGACTAGGAACACTTCCTTTCCCTCTACACTCTACGCCCACATTACCAAAGGACTAGTTATAGCAGTTCCTTTTATCCAGTACATCATGTCTGGCTATCAAGAAAAAATTACAAAGCATACCAAAAGTCAAAAATACACAATTTGAAGAGACAGAGCAAGCATCAAAACCAGACTCAAATATGTCTGGAATATTGAGATTATCAGACTAGGAATTTAAAACAACTATGATTAATATGCTAAGGGCTCTGATGGATAAGGTAGACAACATGCAAGAAGAGATCAGCAATGTAAGCAGAAAAATGGAAATTCTAAGGAAGAACTAAAAAAGAATGCTAGAGATCAAAAATACTGTAACAGTGACGAAGAATGCCTTTGCTGGGCTTATTAGTAGACTGGATACAACTGAGGAGAAAATCTCTGAGTCTGATGATATTTCAATAGAAATCTCCAAAACTGAAAAGCAAAGAGAAAAAAAACTGAAAGCAAACAAATAAACAAAAAAACAAAAAAAAAACCCACAACAATATCCAAGACCGTCGGACAACTACAAAAAGTGTAATATACATGTAATGGGAATACCAGAAGGAGAAGAAAGGACCAGAAAAAATATTTGAAATAATAATGATTCAGAATTTCCACCCAATAAATGTCAGATACCAAACCACAGACACACAAAGATCAGATACACCAATGAAGATAATAAAAATCACTTTAAACATCAACGTACCAATTAATTAAAAGACAGAGATTGTTAGAATGCATCAAAAAATAAGACCCAACTATATGCCATCTCCAAAAAAAAACATTTTAAATATAAAGACACATATAGATCAAAATAAATGAACAGAGAAAGATACACCATGCACACACTAATCGAAAGAGAGCAGAGGAGTTATATTTCTTTCAGACAGAGCCCATTTTAAAGCAAGGAAAGTTAACAGGGATAAACAGGGACATTATGTAATGATAAAGAGGTCAATTCTCCAAAAAGACATAATAATCCTCAATCTAACAGAATAGAAAGCCTAGAAATAGACCTTCATAAATATAGTCAACTGATCTTTGACAAAGGATCAAAGATAGTCTCTTCAACAAATGGTACTGTACATCGATATGCAAAAAATGATTCTAGACACAGACCTTACACCGTTAACAAAAATTAACTCAAAATGGATCACAGACCTAAATGTAAAACTCTTAGAAGACAACAAAGGAGAAAACTTAGATGGCCTTGGGGCTTGATGAAGATTTTTCGGGTATAAAACCAAAGGCATGGGGCTTCCCTGGTGGCGCAGTGGTTGCCTGCGTCCGCCTGCCGATGCAGGGGAGCCGGGTTCGCGCCCCGGTCTGGGAGGATCCCACATGCCGCGGAGCGGCTGGGCCCGTGAGCCATGGCCGCTGGGCCTGCGCGTCCGGACCCTGTGCTCCGCAACGGGAGAGGCCACAGCAGAGGAAGGCCCGCATACCACAAAAAAAAAAAAAAAAAAAAAAAAACCAAAGGCATGATCCATGATAGGCTGGACTTCAATAAAATGGACATTTCCACTCTCTGAAAGACACTGTCAAGAGAATGTAAAGATAAGCCAACACTTGGATAAAGTATTTGCACAAGAATAGCCAATAAATGACTGTTACCCAAGATATACAAAGAACTGTTAAAACTCAACAATAAGAAAACATACAACCCAATTAAGATTAAAATATGGGCCAAAGACATTAACAGACACCTCACCAAAGAAGTTATACAGATACCAAATAAGCATAGGAAAAGATGCTTCACATCTTCAGTCATCAGGAAAATACAAATTAAAACAACAATGAAATACCACTACATACCCACTAGATTGGCCAAAATCCAGAACACTGACAATATCAAATGCTGGTGAAGATGTGCAGCAAAAGGGACTTTTGCATTGTTTGCTGATGAGAATGCAAAATGGCACAGCCACTTTGGAAGACAAATTGGAGGTTTCTTACAGAACTAAACATACTCTTACCATACGATCCAGCATTCATGCTGCTTAGTATTCACCCAAAGGTGTTGAAAACTATATCCACACAAAAACCTGGATGGATGGATGTTTACAGCAGCTCTATTCGTAACTGTCAAAAGCTGGAAGCAACCAAGATGTCTTTCAGTCAGTGAATAGATAAACTGTGGTTATACCCAGACAATGGAATATTATTAAGCACTAAAAAATGAGCTATCAACCCATGACAAGACATGAAGGAAACTTAAATGCATATTACTAAGTGAAAGAAGCCAATCTGAAAAGGCTACATACTGTATGATTCCAACTATATGACATTCTGGAACAGGAAAAACTATGGAGGCAGTAAAAAGATCAGTAGTTGCCAGGGGTTGGTAAATAGGGAAGGAAAACAGGCAGAGCACAGACTTTTGGAGCAGTGAAAAGACTGTATGAAACTATCATGATGGATACATATCATTATAAAATGTGTTCACAGACTGTTCAACATCAAGAGTCAACTTTAATGTAAACCACAGACTTTGGGTGATAATGATATGTCACTGTAGGTTCATCAATTGTAACAAAGGTACCATTCTGATGGGGGGATGATGATAATGCGAGAGAGGTTATGCATGTTGGGGGGGGGCGGCCAGGAGGAGTACAGGAAATCTCTGAACCTTTCTTTAAATTTTGCTATGAACCTAAAACCACTCCAAAACAATAATAATAATAATAAAGTCTATTTTAAAAAAAGATCATGGGGCTTCCCTGGTGGCGCAGTGGTTGCGCGTCCGCCTGCCGATGCAGGGGAACCGGGTTCGCGCCCCGGTCTGGGAGGATCCCACGTGCCGCGGAGCGGCTGGGCCCGTGAGCCATGGCCGCTGAGCCTGCGCGTCCGGAGCCTGTGCTCCGCAACGGGAGAGGCCACAGCAGAGGGAGGCCCGCATACCACACACACAAAAAAAAGATCATGGGTAGCCAGGACCATCAAGATGAAACTAAGCAGGCAGAGTCACTAGGCACACATCTGTATAATCTCCCTTTCTTTGAATCCTTGAAGTAGGTTGGATTCTTTTCCTTTGTAGTTAAGAAAACTGCAGGTCAAACAGCCGATGGGCCCCAGGCCCCATGCCTTTCCCCCAGGGCCACAACCTAATACAGTCAAGTTGCCATAGACCAGGGCTTCTCAACCTTGGCCGTACTGTTTTGGGTCAGATCATTCTCTGTTATAGAGGGCTGTCGGGTGCATCGTAGGATGTTTAGCAACATCCCTGGTCTGTAATCACTAGATGCCAGTAGCAACCCCTTCTCCCAGATGTGACAACCAACAGTGTCTCCAGACATTACCAAATCTCCCCTGGGGGCAAAACTACCCTGCCCCCAGTGGAGAACCACTGCCTGAGACGGCGCTGTTCCACTCGCTCATTCATGCAACACGATCGCCTACGGGAAGCCTACCATGTACCAGGCACTGAGGGGACAACGCCAAATAACCAGAGACCCTGCCCCCTGAGGGGGAATGACAGACTTATCAACGAGCGGTTGGTACGAAGTGTGTGATGCTATATGCTATCACAAATCAGAGTGGTAACTCTCGTAACTCTTGGAGTCAGGGGTGGCAGAGGTAAGGTCTCGGAGCTGGGTTATTTATTACTGATTACAGCAGTTCACATTGACCAATTACCTTTTACTGGGCCCTTAACTCTATGCTAGGCATGTGCTAAAGGCTTTATGCCTGATCTCACTTAAACGTTACTAAAACTATCCAAGGTGAAAAGTCATTAACATCCCAGTCTCCAGATGAGGAAGCTGCGGCATGTAAGACACTTAGTCTTAAATGAGTAGTAGTCAATCACGGAGCCAAAAATGACCCTAGAGCCCAGGTCATCTTCATACTAATTATACTACCTGGAGGATGTGCCAGGAATTTGGCAATCAAAGATGGGGACTTTAAGCTATCCTTATGAATGGTGCTACTGGACAACATTACAGGTGAAAGCCACTTAAATAAAGTCTTTCTGATTTGGCATTATCATACATAAATACCCGTGGTTCAGTGGAAGCCAGATTTACCTAACGGAGAATATTATTCTCAGTATTATATAATGAACTCAGTCTCAGTTTTTTTTTTGCGGTACGTGGGCCTCTCACTGTTGTGGCCTCTCCCGTTGCGGAGCACAGGCTCCGGACGCGCAGGCGCAGCGGCCATGGCTCACGGGGCCAGCCGCTCCGCGGCATGTGGGATCTTCCCGGACCGGGGCACGAACCCGCGTCCCCTGCATCGGCAGGCGGACTCTCAACCACTGCGCCACCAGGGAAGCCCTTCAGTCTCAGTTTTTTTAAAGCATCAAGGTTACAGTGTAATTAGCAACCAGCTGCAATTGTAATTACCACTCCCAATATAATTTGTTACATATTAGCAAGTGTCAAATTACTACTGCTCCGTAGATAAATAAAAACTGATTGTGCTGTTCTAACGACTGGGGTGTATGTTCTTGATGAGGAACAAAGGAATATGAAAAGTATATGACATATTTATAAAGTGCTGAAAGGTTCTACTTAGGAGATCACAAGGTGCTGGAGCCTAGATAATGCCACAGAAAGGTAAAATGGCTGAAAGAGAATAGCTAACTTAATAAACGCAGAGGAGAGTAGCAAATCAAAGGACAACAGAAAGTTGCTTTCACTAAATAATACCTTACCTGTTCAAACTTCTGCTGTGCATCAACATCATATAATTGAAGAATAGTCAAGAACCCAGGAGGAAGTTAAAAGAAAATGAACACGAGCCCTCTGCACAGCCGGGATCCTCGTCCCAAAGACTGGGCACAATTTCACTGGAGCAACCCCTCCTCTTTCCTCTCCCATGATTTTCAACATGACTCTGAGCAAGTGCTCGGGTTCCAAACCCCTCTGGAAGCCCACACTTCTGTAAAGCTTCCTATGTCCAGGCCTGGCTCTGAGCTTTAGAAACATGAGCACATTGACCCTCCCAATAACCCAGGATGTAAAAACAACCATGCCCTGTTTACAGATGAGGAAACTGAGGTACAGAGAGGTAGAGTAACTTGCCCGGAGCCATCATTTGAACAGAGTCCATGACTGTAATCATATGTGATAATGACTTTCCGAAGGAAAAAAGAGAGAGCAGGAGATTAAGAAAGCAGAGAACCTAGAGATTAAAGAAAATTAGGACACGTCAACCAATTGCAATGCCTGGGGCTTATTTAGATGACAATTCAAAAAACAATTTTAAAAAATTGTAAGACAATAGGGGAAATATGTAAAATGTGTACAGAATAGATATTTGATCATATTGAGGAAGCACTAAAATTTTTTTAGATGTGACAATGATACTTTGGTTGTGCATTTAAAAAATCTTTTTGAGAGATACACAGTGATATTTACAGATATGATGTTGGGGATCTGTTTTGAAAAACTCAGAGGGATGAGAGGACAAGAGAGGGTGTAGTATAAATTAAACATCTGCCATAAGCTGATAATTACTGAAACTGGTTAGAAAGGGACATGGGAGTTTGTGACACTGTTCTAATTTTTTATGGAAAATTTCCATAATGAGAAGTTTAAAAAATGCTACTATTTTTTTTTAAGGCTTAAGTCAAATGCCAATTCCTCCTGGAAGATTTTCCAGATTCTCTAACCAGATTTCCCTCCTAGAATGCTATTTACACCTACTTTTATGGACTTTGCAAGCGGACGTCTGAATTCTGACTCTATTGCTAACCAGCAATATGACTTCCTATTTTCTCACCTGTTACAGAGAGTGAGTGAGAATCAGGATTGAATGAAAGTAGCATACGCTGGGACAGAATCTAGCAGTGCCTTGCTTGCCACTTTGTTGTATCCTTTCCATATTCATAGCGGCCCAGCTGACTGAGTCATCAGTGGACAGCTGAGCCCTAAGGGAAGGCTCTCTTGGCTTTCTGAACTAATCAGAGTTCCTCTTAAGAATCTGAGCCAGCAGAGGGTCTGGGCTGAGCTGGCAGCAGGTCATGCTGGCTGATGAAGTGGCACTAGTGAAGGTTCATGACCTCCTGGGATTGAACAACAACAACAAAAATTAAACTGGTTTCCTACCTTTCATCTGACATCAAACATGAGTGGTTTCTCACGTAATACTAAGTGGGAAAGCTGTGTTTAAACATGATAGACAACCCAGAATGCAGAAACCATACAGGAAAAGATTAATAAATACATAACATAAAAACTTTTAAAAATCAAAAGTGTGTATGAACCCATTAAACATCAAACAACTGCAAAAAATAAACATATAAATAATGTGTGACAGGACAAAAGGCCAAGGTTCTTAATTTAAAAGTGCTCTCAGAGCAAGTCAATATGAGAAGGCAAATAACCCAATGGAAAGCTGGGCAAAGGTCAAGACCAGGCTCTTCTTAAACTGCTGGTGGACACCAAAATGGGCTAACAAAAACCTCCAAGAAGCACCATAAGGAAACCAGGAGCTGAGCTTTTACTTTGGAACTGAGATTCCCGTCTCAGTTCACAATGGAAAGAAAGCAGAATCTTGAAACGCAGAGTTGACATCAACCTGGAATAAAATAAGTTCGTGAAGACCCACAAGGAATGAAAGTCCTTGCCAGTGGGCCTGGCAGAGTCAGGTAAGAGACCGGATATATCACCAGCCTTTCCTGTCAAGCCACCTGGAGGGTCCAGTATGCTATTGGGACCAGCTGGTCTGAAACAGCAGACATACTGTTTGGACCTGCTGGGAATGTCTCGCTATAACGCAGCTGGACCTTCTTAGTCAAAAGGAAGCACATTTCTCCAGGAGCCTCCTTCTGAAGCAGCTTCTCTGTAGTCATGGAGATTCATCTACCTTGAACAGCCCAATCCCTGCTGAGGTTTACTCTGCAGCTATGGTTCTCCATCATGAGCTCTCCTGGAGGTTACCCATGCACAACTCCTCAAGTATTCCAAATTATTATTTTTTTTAGTTTAGTGATGGATGGAGGGGCTTGAGAAAATGGTTTATTAGAAAAAGAGAAGTTTCCAACAAACCACACGCATGCAGCAGAAAATCTCCTGCTCCCTTTCACTTTGCCATGGGTCGCACCCCCAAGTAAACGAACAATTCAACAAACGGTGTCTGAATGTTACGTAACAGGTACTTTGAGGTCCCTGTCATCAGTTAAAAATCTAGTGGAAAACATAAAATATAAGAAACAGCAAGGACCATTTTCCTTCAGAACATCAATATCACTATCTCACCCAAGACAATTTAAAAATGATTTAATATCTGTTATGGGCTGAACTGTGTCCCCACAAAATTCGTATGTTGAAGCCCTAACCCCCCAGTACCTCAGAATGAATCTGTATTTGGAGATAGGATATTTAAAGTAGTAATTAAGGTAAAATGAGGTCATTAAGGTGGGCCTTAATCCCTTAAGACTGGTGTCCTTATAAGAGGAGGAAATTAGGACACAGACACAGAGGGAAGACCATGTAAAGACACAAGGAGACAAAGGCCATCTATGAGCCAAGGAGAGAGGCCTCAGAAGAAACCAACCTTCTCAACACCTTGATCTTGGACTTTTAGCCTCTAGATTTGTGTGAAAATAAATTTCTGTTGTTTAGGCCACTCATTCTGTGGTACTTTGTTAAGGCAGCCCTAGCCAACTATTACAGTTAATTTAACATAAACTCCTTATTCAAGTTGCTCCAACAGGGCCATTGTTTAATTTATTTTGGATCCACGTTCAAGCACTGAATTTGGTTGTCATGTCTCTTTGGGAGCCTCCTTTAATCTAGCCTTTTCATTCATAACATTGGCATTTTTAAAGTCAGACCAGAGGTCTTACAGAACGTCCTATTTTCTGGATTTGTCTAATTGTTTCCTCATGATTAGAGTCAGATTCAACATTTTTGGCAAGAAATCTCTAAAGGTCACGTTGTATACTTCTCATCGCATCACACCAGTGGGTGTGCCATGCCAGCTTCTCCCTCTTTCTGATGATGTTAAATTGGATCACAGATTGAGGCCGAGCCCTCCCTTATAATGGTACTTTTTCCCCTTTGTAGTTAGTAATTTATAGGGAGATACTTTGAGACAGGGAGAATTCCAACAATCTTTTACTGAAGGTTTTAGCATCCACTGAGGACACGTGCCTGAATCAATTACCTGCAGGTTGCCAAATAATTTGTCTTCTTTTTCTAATTCTATCATACCTTCTACTTGATTAGTTGGCGTTCTTCAGTAAATAAGAATTTTACCTCCCCACCTCCATCTCACTTTGACTCTTTTTGGGGAAGAATAATAGTCATGGAATGATTAATTTTTTTAAAAAATTCAGTATGTTACAATCCAGTTTCAATTGATTTGTTTTTATTGTGATAAAACACATAAAATTTAACATTTTAACCATTTTTAAGTGTACAATTCAATGGCACTGAGGACATTCATGATGCTGTACAACCAGGAGCACTATCCATTTCATCATCCCAAACACAAACTCTGTACCCATTAATTAATATCCAATTGATTTTAATAGCCACTGTTTGTTGTAACTGTGATACACATTCATTGTAATATATATGTATATATACATACATATGTGTATACACACAAGCACACGTATGTGTTTTTAAGGGATGAACATCATGATGCACCACAAAGAACCATTGTGAATATGAAAACTTAGCCAACTAAAATAAACCATTATGCAAAATGCTGGTGGAGCAGGAAGGCAACATCCAAACCCACTCACCAAACATAACAACGGAGGAAACAACCAGGAATTACGCGCCTCCTGATGGGCGTATCCAGTACCAAGGATCCAGTAACCTGAGAGAGGCAGCCAGCAACCACCTAGGAAGTATTCTAGCCAAAAACAAAAAAATAAAAATAAATAAAACCTTAAACTTGATCAAGCATCCAGACCTAACTATCAATTGTCAGGAAACACTAGGGACAGACAAACATCAGGAGGGTGCAATCAGCAAATTCCAAATTGTGGGAAACTACAGGAAAGATGACCCAATTCACTCATCAAATAAACTGCAAGGAAACACAAAAAAAGATGGGTACTCAAACCTATAAATTAACAAGAGTTAAAAGACATATCGACCAAATGCCACGTGCAGACTATGTCTGAATCTTGATTAGAACATGCCAACTATAAAAACTAGGACATGGGATTTAACATCCTTACAGATACTTCAAGGAATGAGGAAATAAAACTAAGACCGCTTTCCCTAAAACTGAAGGAAAGAACTAAAAAAACAAACAAAATCTGCCCACCAATATAGAGGAATGACAGGAAACATTCTTGTCTCTGACTGAGCTCTAAGTTAAACAAACAAACAGGCTCCCTTTTTTCCTGCTACACTGTTGCCTTAGCTTTATGGCACGGAATCTGTACAGGGGTTGGACATGTCACCTTTACAAACTGCTGTGAAGGATATGAGAAGGGGATGGGCACGAGGTAATACTGGAAAAGTTAGACAACAGCCAAGACCAAGGAGGCATAAACTGACTAACGAGATTAAATATTATTCTTTAGGCATAATGAAGGCACACTGTGCAGCAAGGTAAATTAAAGAGGGCAATGTAGTACAGTGGTTATGTTCATGGACTCTGCAGTCAGGCTGCCTGTGTTCCAGTCATAGCTCTGCCACTTGAAAGGTGTGTGACCTTGGGCAAGTCATGTAATCTCTCTGTGCCTCAAGAGACTTAAACCACTCTGTACAGATGAGTTTCCCCATCTGTATAATGGAGACAGTAATAGCGCTTACAGGCCGTGGGATTGTTGTGAAGATGAAATTACTTCACATACAGAGTGCCTAGAACAGTATCTGGCTTGTGTCAGCTGCTGTTGTCACTGTTATTTGCATAACCTTTCTGCACCTTAAGTTTCTCTGTCAAATGAGGTTATGACACCTCCCCTGCTATCTTGTAGATGATTATAAAGATCAAATAATGAAGCTTGGGTATTCACATTATCTGGTCATTTTAGCCTCTGTAGACTGAGTTCCCGAAAACAAGTCCAATAGCTTTCTCGTCTGGGGAAGCCCAGTACTCAGTATAGGAGCTGGCATATAGGTGGAATCAGTAACACACTTGAATGCACTTTCTAAAAACTGTTAAGTGCTGTGCTCATGAACAAAGGACTGCTCTTAACAGGGACACAAGGGCCAATCTTACAAGCTTCCTTTAACAGTTCTGGGCAGAATGGAGAGGCAAGTGCAGAGAAGAGACCAAAGGCAAAACCAGCTTGGAGCTATGACAATGCTGGACCTAAAAAGAAATGAGGACCTGAACATAAATGGAGGAGAAGGGACACACCTGCTCCAGGGAATGAGAAGGGTTTGACTGACCCATCTCTTTGCCCATATCCAAGTTCCTGCCAGTGGTGTCTCTCCTGGTTGCCCACACAAGTACTTAGCGAACTAACCAGAAACTTTAACTAGTAGGAAAGTTAAACTGCAGCTAAAAGTAAGGAATGACCAAGAAGATGAATTCAATTCTAGTAAACAGAGTTTGGAATATCTTTGAGACAAACCAGTTGAGATTTCCAACAAAAAGTCAAAAACGCAAGGCCAGGGCTTGAGAGAGCTGCCCCAAGGGGAGTACCATGAAGTATCACCTGTCAGAAGGAAAAGGATCTGAGGCAGAGGCCTGAGGAACGCCCACATTTCAGGGGAGAGCAGAGGACAAAAAGAAGCCGGCCAAGAAGAATAAGTATGAGTTAAGGGACCAAGCAGAAGAGGGCACATCATGAAAGCTGACAGAAGGCGCTCCAGGAAGGAAGGAGTGGGACACGGGGTCCTGTGAGGCCAGAGATAAGGAGGACAGGCCAACAGTTTTAGAAGAGAGGTCACTGGTGACCCAAAGGAGAGAATGTCAAAAAATAGAATAGGCATAAGTTCATTTTCAGGAATTTGAAGTACAGGTGGGTAATAAAGAAAAGGAGAAGAGTACAACCCTTAAATAATAATTCAGAGACGCCATCCAAAATAATACCCTGGCCCAAATGGAATCAAAATTAACCCAAAGAATCCTAAAATTTATACTGGGTTTTATCACTATGTATTTAATTCTGCAAAAAGTTGGACTGACTTACAACCAAATCAAAAAGTACTGTACCCTTAGTTTAGAAAGGCAGCTACATTTAATTACACAGTAATGAGAGTTCCAGACCAATATTCTTTAAACTCTAATGTGTATACAATCCCCTGGGGATCTATTTAAAATGCAGATTCTGATGCAACAGAATATTTGGGATGAGTCCACAGATGCTGCAATTCTAACAAGCTCCCAAGTAAAACCAATGCTCCTGGTCCTTGGACCATAAACTTCTAATAGCAAGGCTCCAGGAAGGGACCACTCAGAGAATCTGATTACTGACGCAGCCAGACTGGCTAGCCATTATGGGGACTATTTAGTAGATCATGAGCTTAAGAAAAGTACACCATCTTTTGTTCAGGTAGGTCAAATAATACCTATGTCCCTAGTTTTCAGTTAGGTAGAAATGTCCCACAGTCTCCAACAGACAGCACCTGACAGTCCCTATAGCACTTCATAATCCCCAAAGTGCTTTCCCATGTTATACTTCATTTGCCCATCACAGACATCACGGATGGGCCCTGTTTGCTGCAGGGGGATACTGAGCACCCAGAGAAGTCAGACCTGTCCACGTTGTCACCATCAGTGGAAGCACTGGACCTGTAATCTAGGTTCTCCTGCCTTCTAGTCCAGGGCTCTTTCACTAAACCAGAGCTACTAATTTAAAATTAAAAAAAAAAAAAAGAGTTCTTGAAGCATCTTCCCACATGAGAAAGTGGTGCTGACTGAGCAGCTGGGTGTCCTCTACATGTCAGACTATAACTGTGGCTGAGATCAGACAGATACAAATCATGTCTAACTCAGAACAACTACTAAATATGCGCCCAGGTCTAAAAACCTGTTCAAATCAGGCTTATGACGAGGTTCAGGACATGCTACCCCAAAATGCGGCACCTTGGCATATTCAGTATCTGAAGCTGAAGGAGTTTAAGAAAACAGCAGAAACAGGAAGGTCACTCTGACGACCCCCACACACAACCCCAACCTTCTTTCCTGAAACAGGTCATAAACTCCCCTACAAAGGGTACCGTCCCTGTTCCAGGAGGAGAGGAGACAATCTTATCACCAAAGATGGGGATAATTCAAAAAGAGTCATGTACCAAAATGTTCATTGCAGCTCTATTTACAATAGCCAGGACATGGAAGCAACCTAACTGTCCATCAACAGATGACTGGATAAAGAAGATGTGGCACATATATACAATGGAATATTACTCAGCCATAAAAAGAAATGAAACTGAGTTATTTGTAATGAGGTGGATAGACCTGGAGTCTGTCATACAGAGTGAAGTAAGTCAGAAGGAGAAAAACAAATACCGTATGCTAACACATATATATGGAATCTAAGAAAAAAAAATGTCATGAAGAGATTAGTGGTAGGACAGGAATAAAACACAGACCTACTAGAGCATGGACTTGAGGACATGGGGAGGGGGAAGGGTAAGCTGTGACGAAGTGAGAGAGTGGCAGGGACATATATGCACTACCAAATGTAAATTAGATAGCTAGTGGGAAGCTGCCGCATAGCACAGGGAGATCACCTCTGTGCTTTGTGACCACGAGAGGGGTGGGAGTATAACTGATTCACTTTGTTGTAAAGGAGAAACTAACACACTATTGTAAAACAGTTATACTCCAATAAAGATGTTAAAAAAATAAAAAAATAAAAAAAAAGATGGGGAAGTTGGGGCCGAAAAACCTGCACACACAAACCTTGTTAAACCCACCCTTATCTTCCTAGTTACTTCTTCACCATTTACTACCCGAGCCCAAACCCCTTTGTCTTGTCAATTCTTTACAAATTTATTTTTCATCGTCCAAAAGGTTTTAAAGCTTTCTGCTCTGGTCACTTTCATTCTCTTGTGAAGGTTCTCATGTACACATAAAAATTCAGCAAAATTTGTATACTTTTCTTTTGTTAATCTGTCTTTGTCATTTTAATTTTCAGACCCAGCCAGGGACCCTAAGAGAGTTGAGGGAAACTTTTTCCTCCCCTACACTTACTTAGACAATTTTCTTACAAATTTTACTGTCTTATGTCTTATGCAAAAGACATTTTACCATAAAACAGTAAGTGTATATTGAAATATATGACTTTCATATCAAGTCAACAGTTTTCATGGAAAACATGTGGAAACTGTGACTACATGTGGAAATCAAGACAAAGCTACCAGCCTAATAACAGCCATTAAATAGAGTGGTTTATTTACGTTGAATTGCTAAGAATTTCAACACTGCCAATTTTGCTATGTTGTCAGCACCTAAAGTCAAAAGAAATCACCAGGCCTACATTCACTCATGCAACTATACAGCAAATTTCCAAAGGAAATGGTGAGTACGAGTATACTATCTTTTAAACGTTTCCAACCAACAAACCAGACCACCATTCTACAAATCAGCCACTGGGAATAATTCTGAGCTAAGAGACCAGAGCCACCATTGATGGGGTTGACTTGACCTAACAAGAGGGTCTGGTTAAATAGGCCATGAAGGGGCTCCCCTGGTGGCGCAGCGGTTGCGCGTCCGCCTGCCGATGCAGGGGAACCGGGTTCGGGCCCCGGTCTGGGAGGATCCCACATGCCGCGGAGCGGCTGGGCCCGTGAGCCATGGCCGCTGGGCCTGCGCGTCCGGAGCCTGTGCTCCGCAACGGGAGAGGCCACAACAGAGGGAGGCCCGCGTACCGCAAAAAAAAAAAAAAAAAAAAAAGTAACTTTATAATAGTTATAATTTAAAAATTTAATTGTAGATAAGCAAAAAGAAGAAAATAATAATTTCTCCACCCAGAGATAATCATTGTTAAAACTCGGTTTTTATAATGAAATGATTTTTTAAAATTACTGTTTATTGTAGGAAAATATATTAACAGAAAATGAAATTATCTGTTTAGAATAACCTTGAGAGAGTTTTCAAAAGAGGCCTTAGTCCTACAAATCATTAAGAAAAGTAAAAAAAAACCCTCATCTAAATTTTAAACTGCAAAAAAATTCAAATTAAAAATTAAAGTTATCTTACATAGCTGTTTTAGATTTAGATTAAATTTATGACATGAAAAAAAAGGGTTTGCTCAGTTGCTGTTAAGTACTTTGCCAAGGGAATTACATCACTGTGACAAGGGCACATCCCAAGCAGAAGCAACCACATCAGCAGATTCACACAAAGGGATCCAAGAAAACATGGTGGGAAGGATAAGTGCTACGAAGCAGCAAGTGATGAGCAGGGTGAGTAGAAATGGGCCATGCTCAGCAGAGCTAATCCTCACAGATAGTGGAGAACACAGGAAGGAATGCCTCCATCTAAGAACTCAACAAAAGCAGAGGCTGGGGCTTCCCTGGTGGCACAGTGGTTAGGAATCCACCTGCCAATGCAGGAGACACGGGTTCGAGCCCTGGTCCAGGAAGATCCCACATGCCGCGGAGCAACTAAGCCCGTGCACCACAAGTACTGAGCCTGCGCTCTAGAGCCCACAAGCCACAACTACTGAAGCCCATGCGCCTAGAGCCCATGCTCTGCAAAAAGAGAAGCCACTGCAATGAGAAGCCCGTGCA
>NC_041218.1:61215338-61220213 GCF_002837175.3 Physeter macrocephalus
CACACGCCGCGGAGCGGCTGGGCCCGTGAGCCATGGCCGCTGGGCCTGCGCGTCCGGAGCCTGTGCTCCGCAACGGGAGAGGCCACAACAGAGGGAGGCCCGCGTACCGCAAAAAAAAAAAAAAAAAAAAAAAAAAAATAGGCCATGAAAAAAAAGGGTTTGCTCAGTTGCTGTTAAGTACTTTGCCAAGGGAATTACATCACTGTGACAAGGGCACATCCCAAGCAGAAGCAACCACATCAGCAGATTCACACAAAGGGATCCAAGAAAACATGGTGGGAAGGATAAGTGCTACGAAGCAGCAAGTGATGAGCAGGGTGAGTAGAAATGGGCCATGCTCAGCAGAGCTAATCCTCACAGATAGTGGAGAACACAGGAAGGAATGCCTCCATCTAAGAACTCAACAAAAGCAGAGGCTGGGGCTTCCCTGGTGGCACAGTGGTTAGGAATCCACCTGCCAATGCAGGAGACACGGGTTCGAGCCCTGGTCCAGGAAGATCCCACATGCCGCGGAGCAACTAAGCCCGTGCACCACAAGTACTGAGCCTGCGCTCTAGAGCCCACAAGCCACAACTACTGAAGCCCATGCGCCTAGAGCCCATGCTCTGCAAAAAGAGAAGCCACTGCAATGAGAAGCCCGTGCATCTCAATGAAGAATAGCCCCTGCTCGCCGCAACTAGAGTAAGCCCGCGTGCAGCAACGAAGACCCAAACGCAGCCAAAAATAAATAAATAAATAAATAATTTTTTTTTTTAAGTGTTTCCATTAAAAAAAAAAAAAAGCAGAGGCCAGTCGTAGGACAAAAGGTCAAAGAGGCGGAAGGAGTCAGAGCTCCTCCAGCAATTATAAAAGAACTCGATATCCAAGAAGACCTGCTCCCTGATTTTCTTACCCTACAGGGCTTTCAACCCTTCCCATCCCCCTCCCCACCCCCAGTTCTCTATTTGCTAAACAACACTTGTAAAGCCCTGTGACCCAACTGGGGAACACTGACAGCACATGGGCACCCAACTAGGTTAGCCAGGGAAAAGGCTGCAAGAGCAGGGTTACCTTGCTCTTTGCAACACTTCCCCCCTCAAGCACCTACACCGATACAGAAAACCACTGAGACTTACAGGAGACAAAAGGAGCTTTCAATCAATTTGGTGATAAAACCCATATTCTAGGATAACTACAAAACTATATAAACTTGATGCCTAAGCACGAAGGTGAAACAGGGCGAAAGGACTGCAAAGAAATTGTCAAGAAAGAAGAGAACTTGTAGGGACCCCTATGTATCCTTCCTTTGAATTGACACACCAGAGACTTGCATTTATCTCACTGCATTCCTTCCTCATTCCACGAAGGAACCATCAGAGGATCCGCTGAAGCAAAGAGCAGGAAAACCGCCTAGAGTAGTGGCTCACAACCTCAGAAGCAGATGTGATTCACCTGGGGAGCTTTCAAAAACCTTGAGGCTCAGGCCACACCTAAGTCCAACTAAATCAGAACCTCTGGGTGAGGCCCAGGCATCAGCACTTTTTTACCAGTCCAGAGGACTATAATGTGCTGAGAACCCCTGGATTACAATAGTGCAAAAAGCGAACGGGTTTCAAGGGAACTTGGACCAATTACAAACTTTTCTAGGACTCCATTTCTTCAGCTGGTAAAAGGGAACAAAATTAACAAAGGGAGGAGTGAGGAACATTGTGTTATGTAAACCCCAGGGCCTATCCAGCACCATCAATTTAAGAAACCCTAAATCCAAACATCAGTGGAAGCACAGAAACTTACCAGCATCACGGCTGCATAAAAACAACTCACACATTCTTTCCTTCCTGTCCAGTACAAAAAACTGATCTGTTTTATTTATTATACTATTATTATACCATCAAATACCTAGCAGTTTTTACCATATGGGAGAGAAAACCTTCAACCTGAAGAATATCCTTAATAAGCTCAATCACATTTTATCCTCAGTAACAAACCTCTGAAGAGGGTATCATTATTGATGAGAAGCATGAAAAACGTGGAGGTTAAATATATAGCCCAAGTCCTAATTAGTGAACACTGGGTTAAAATTTTTACAAGGGTAAATGACAGTGATGATAGTTGCACAACTCTGTGAATATACAAAAAACCACTGATGTGTACACTTTAAATGGGTGACTTGTATGGCATATGACCTATATCTCAATAAAGTTGTTTAAAAAAAGTATATGACAATTTCTGGCCTGTGCAATCTGGTTCAAAAACCACTTAACAATGAAGCATATACTGAGTGCCAAAGCATTCTACAGATACAAACTACTGGACTGGAATGATCAGGAAATACACATGCCCATAACTGATAACATGTGAATTCTCACATGCACCTCTGCAAATGGAACTTCTTTTTAAGGCCTGGGCAGGTGAGGCAGAGACTCTGAGCACAGACTGGCAGGGTTCAAATCCAAGCTGTATTGCTTATTCTCTGTATAACCGTGAGGAAATTACTTAACCTCTCCAGACCTCAGTTTTCTCACCTGTAAAATGAGGACAAAAATAGACCACACCTACTTTTGGTACTATGAAAAATAAAGGAGTTATTATTTGTAAAGCACTTGGGAAAGTGCCTGGCACACAGTAAGCACTGTGTAAGTGGTTCTCAAAACTCTACTCTCCATTATGCTAAACTACCAGGCAGACAATACGGTGGACAGGGTAAGAGCACAGATCCTGGAGCCAGACTGGCTGATTTGAAACCCAGCTTCTTCACTTTTTAATTATCAGATCTTAGGCCACTTACATCACCCTTGGTGTCTCAGTCTTCATCTATAAACCAGAAATGATAGTATGTAACTCATAGGACTGTTAGGGGCATTAAGCGAGTTAATAATGAAAAGCATTTAGAACTGAATCTCACATCTAGTAAACAATAAGTGTTAGCTCCTCTCCTATTTATTTTATTACCTGCTATCCCCTAAACGCAGCAGGTGCTCTCACCTTTCTTTCTTTCATTTGCTGTTTCCTGTCACTGGAATGGTCTCTCCTCTTCCTCCGACTATTCCTTTTGAAATACCACTACCTTTCAGACATTTCCTCCCCTCCCCTGACAGAGACGGGCTCCCTCCCTGATGCTCCCATAAGCCCTTGTTATGGCACTAACCCTACTTGGGGCACTTCCATGAGAGGATTTAGCCTGTGGTATGGCTATGGTTTTCTTGAAGGTCCAAATGGAGTCCAGTTCATTTTCCTATCCTTAGTTTATTCCTGTTTGCAACATTAGAAAGAACACAATACACACAATTCTAAATGACTCAACGATCATGGCAGCAACTCAGCCAACAATGGAATAGCAATACTAAGTGTACCAGCACTACAGACCAGATTTTCATGATTATGAATGCTTTAGCTTGTCTCCAAATGTTCTTCTTTTAGTTCTAGGCTAATTTCACCCAAATTATTGGAGTCCAGTTTTATACCTGAACATCTCTCACACCTGAACTCCAGTGAGCAATCTCTAACTTTTAACAGTTTCGCCTAGTTTAATTTCATCATTCTTAATGGATAAACTCAACCAGTGACGAAAAGGGAATGTTGACTACAAGAAAAGGATAACCTCTCTAATACTACTTTTTAAAAATGAATATTTTATGGAAATATATAAAATAGAATTTTAAAAACTCATTTTCATTTTCATTTCAATACATGTAGGGCAGTGCTTGGAAGTTTTTTAAAGAAATACTCAAAATAACACTAACAGTACAGGCAGACCACTTATCATCTACCATCTACCAAGGGAACCCATAAGGATTATTCCTACAAAAGGTGGCAGCAAGGGAATAGAAGTTTTCTGAGTTCATCTCAAAATACCAAGTTTCAGATCAATGTTACTTCATGAAAAAACAAATACCTTTTGCATTAAGTAGTAACCATCAAGCAGAAATCAAAATAAAAACAGACCAAAGAACAGATTCTCAGCCTTTCTATTTATACTATTTAAAGGAAGAGGGACATGAAAAATTAGCTACGTTTGAATAAATAAAAGGCAATTCCCTGGAGGTCCAGTGGTTAGGACTCTGCGCTTTCACTGCCGAGGGCCTGGGTTCAATCCCTGATCAGGGAACTAAGATTTTGCAAGCCACACAGTGTGGCCAAAAAAAAAGAATAAATAAAAGACCAGTTTCTGATTCCGGGCACTCCAGAATCTTAGACACTCCACTGAGATGGGATTCTCTTCTAGTCAGGCTCCTCAAGTTTTAAGAGGGGACATCAATCCCACCCCCAGATTAAGATTGCTAAACCTACGGCTCTGTGTTCAATTTGGAATATCTGTGCTTCAGGAAAAAGCAAAGAGCATGGCCTTTAATTGGCGCTGCCCAGCACTGCCTAGTAGAGGACAGAATCACCTCACCCTAAGAAGAGTCCAAAGGCAACTAAATAAGGGGTATTCTTGGACTAAGGTGGACCAGCACAGCTCATTTGGGGACCTACATTTACCGCCCTTGAGCTAAAATGAGAAACACTATAAGAAATGGCCTTGGGCTTCCCTGGTGGCGCAGTGGTTGAGAGTCCGCCTGCCGATGCAGGGGACACAGGTTCGTGCCCCGGTCCGGGAAGATCCCACGTGCCGCGGAGCGGCGTGAGCCATGGCCGCTGAGCCTGCGCGTCCGGAGCCTGTGCTACAACGGTGAGAGGCCCACATCCCCCCCCCAAAAAAAAAAAAAAAAAAAACAAAAGAAATGGCCTTATGGAATCCACAAACACACATTTGTGGTCATGAGGTAGTTTTTTTTTTTGTTTTTTTTTTTGTGGTATGCGGGTCTCCGTCTGCTGTGGCCTCTCCCGTTGCGGAGCACAGGCTCCGGACGCGCAGGCTCAGCGGCCATGGCTCACGGGCCCAGCCGCTCTGCG
>NC_041218.1:61220281-61286669 GCF_002837175.3 Physeter macrocephalus
CATCGGCAGGCGGACGCGCAACCACTGCGCCACCAGGGAAGCCCCCATGAGGTAGTTTTGAATGCAGTTTGCTCACTGCATATAAAAAGAGATGGGAAGGGCTTCCCTGGTGGCGCAGTGGTTGAGAATCTGCCTGCTAATGCAGGGGACACGGGTTCGAGCCCTGGTCTGTGAGGATCCCACATGCCGCGGAGCAACTAGGCCCGTGAGCCACAGCTACTGAGCCGGCGCGTCTGGAGCCTGTGCTCCGCAACAAGAGAGGCCGTGATGGTGAGAGGCCCGCGCATCGCGATGAAGAGTGGCCCCCGCCCTGCGCGTCCGGAGCCTGTGCTCCGCAACGGGAGAGGCCACAACGGTGAGAGGCCCACATACCCCCCACAAAAAAAAAAAACAAAAAAAAAAACAAAAGAAATGGCCTTATGGAATCCACAAACACACATTTGTGGTCATGAGGTAGTTTTTTTTTTTGTTTTTTTTTTTGTGGTATGCGGGTCTCCGTCTGCTGTGGCCTCTCCCGTTGCGGAGCACAGGCTCCGGACGCGCAGGCTCAGCGGCCATGGCTCACGGGCCCAGCCGCTCTGTGGCATGTGGGATCCTCCCAGACCGGGGCGCGAACCCGGTTCCCCTGCATCGGCAGGCGGACGCGCAACGACTGCGCCACCAGGGAAGCCCCTATCAACGGGTTTTTAACGTAAGTTTTGTCCCCATTATACAAATGAGACGACTGGAATTCAGAGGGTTAGAATCATTTGCCCAAAGTCACACAGCTGGCAAATATGATACAGGATTTAAACACGAGCAGTTCTGTAGGCCGTGATGGTGAGAGGCCCGCGCATCGCGATGAAGAGTGGCCCCCGCTTGCCACAACTAGAGAAAGCCCTCGCACAGAAACGAAGACCCAACACAGTAAAAATAAATAAATTAATAAACTCCTACCCCCAACATCTTCTTTAAAAAAAAAAAAAGAGATGGGGAGAAACTGCTCTCAGATAGCAGAAAAAGGAGACCTCTCTCCCAAGTAACTGACCTCACTGATCACTTCCTCTTTGCTTTGGCTGCTAGAAAATTCAGTCACCTCTAGCAAGTACATACATCCTTATTTTCCACTAAACCTTAGTCCTGGCTTCATCTTATTTTCCCTTTATCCTGTTATTCTCATCTACTTTGACTTGATTTTGATATGTCTTGTTGGTTTATAAATAATGTATATATGACATGAGCCATCTGAAATCCTGAAAAGAGGCAAGTTTAAGTGAATAAATAAACAAAAACACAAGTTCCCAAAGAGTAAAAATGAAATGTTTCATTTTCCCTGACTCTCACTACTTGGCTAAAATTCAACTGCACTTATTGATATGAAGTGACAGTTTAATAAAAATACAACCAAAACGTTAAACCTCCTTCCATGTCATTTATTTTATTTCAACTAGTTAATCAGTCTTATACTCCATTTGCATGCATACTCCTCAATTTAAGTTCCTCACTTTATCTCCAAATTAAGTAAAATTATTTAACTCATCTACAGACATAAAAATGACAGTAAAGTATGGGTATCTACTCCCACCTACTCTCCTGGAAGAAGTCACCTTGAGGGAACATAATTCATGCCTTGTACTCTGATTGCATGCAAATTTAATGCAAAGAAAAGGTCAAGGGCTATTGGGTTTGAATGGGCTAATGTAGGTTCCAAAAATGAATTCCAGTGATCCTCAGAGAATCTAACTATAACAGTTATATACATACCCATGTGTCTGCACATGCATACCCAGAGCACACTCCTTAGGATGGAACTCAGAGTCATTAAGGAAAAGAGAAAGGCCACTTAGGCCACATAATCTAGGAACACCGAAAAGCCTGCAGATTTTGGAAGGCTGGAGAAACTTAAGTCATAGAACAGCATTTAAATATATCTGTCTGCTTACAATTTCCATTGCAAATGTGATTAGTTTGCTCAAATAAATAGGAATATGATGTGTTGGCCATGTTTTCCTCCTGAGGGTTATCACAGAGTTTTGATTAAGGACAAATGTTTGAAATGTTGGGTATATTTAAGTTCACTGCACTTAAAATGAGCTAAGAAGTTGTATAGGCTTGATTAAAAGGCTGCCTTCATGAACTTAAAATTAAAAGCAATAAATTCCAATGATTCAAGTGATTGGGACTAAATATGGTATTCTGCCAGAAAAGTTGAAATGGAGTCCAAAGAAGCTGAAATGGTGTCCAGGTTTCAAGAAATCGTAAAAGAGGAAAGGTCAAGCTGTCGGAGCTGCCTTTCCTCTGGGTTAGTGAATGAGTCACCTTACGCAGAATTCCTTTTAAGTAGAACTTCACAGGAGTTACAGGCTCCCAAGACAATCTGTTTTGTCATTTCTAAAAAGAAGCCTCTCAAACGCTTAGAGGCCGGTATGTAAGTGTTGTCAGATGCGGAGAGAAGGACGAGAAGCGGGGCGGGGGGGTGGGGGGTGGGGAATGGGAGTGCTTTGGAGTTTTTACGCACACTCGCGCAGGCCAACTCTCTCAAGCAGTCTCCAAAACGGAAGTCAAGGTGACTTCCCCACTCGTGGGAGGGCGGAGCCTCTGAAACCTAATGGGATTAGGCTTCTGCGCGGGCTGTGACCAGGGTCAGGAGCAGGAGTGCGCTGGGGTGGCAGAGCGGACCTGCAGACCGCACTCCCCCGCCCCAGGACGCAATCGTGCCCGCTCCTCCTCACCGGCTTTGGCTCAGCCCGCCGGGCGCAGGCCAGGCACTGACTCCCCGCCCGGGCCAAGTGGGAGGGTCCAGCCGGCAAAGTTTCTGCTGCAAGGTCGGGCCCCGGTCCCCGTTCTCCGCACCGGCCGTCTGTGCTGCCCGGGAGGGGCGGGCACCTCCCTCCTCCCTCTGCTGCAAGGTGGAACAGCTGCCCGCGCCCCTTTCTATCTGCTTTCCCGGTTGCACCAGCTCGGCACGTGAACGCCCGGGCCCCTCGCGCCCCCCGGGGCAACCGGCCAACGGGCCGACGCTTACCTTGGAGGCCGCCATGCTTTGCACCGGGTGCGGGCGGCTGCGGGACGCTCTCACCGGCTCGCTGGCGCTGCGGGCCCGGGCCGCTCACTTCCCGTCCAGACGGTAGCGGGAGCGGCTATACAGCCTGGCAGCGTGCGCGCCCGGCCTGCCTCCCCACGCCCTCCCGCCGGCGCGGGTCATGCGGGCGCCGCCAGCCCATTGGCTGGGCCCGGCCAGGGCCGCCGGGGCGCGCGTGATCCCGATGGCCTCTGCCCTTCTGCCGGGGCGGGCCCGGGTCTGGGGGCGGTGGACTGGACCCGCGCACGTGACCCCGGCTCCGCTGTCCAGCAGCGGCGACTTCTACGGCGGGGCCGAGGGCCGGTGGCGGGGTGCAAGCCTGTCTCTTGGGATCAGGTGGCCTCACGAGGGAAGCTTTTGGCTTCGGCTGCTTCTAGGGGCTGCTCCAGGGCCCTCGAGACCCACAGGCGGGGCACACAGCCTGGGGAAGTTGAGAACTACACTTGGTGCCGTGTGTAGCCAGGTGTTCCCTTTCAAAGGGGCTCCTCTCTGCTATAAGGAATCCCAAAGCATTGACTAGTCGATTGGAAATAGCAAAATAATGTCTCTGGCAAGTCTACTTTTAGGTCAGATCTGGCAAATTCGAAGTACCAAACAGTTGTTATGTAGTGCAGAACATGGAGCTACTTCATTTCAGCCCTGCATAGTTGGGCTGTAGAAGTCAAAGACACACGCCCCAAAATAGGCCCTACTAAAATAAACAGGTCAAAATTTTAAAAGAAAATCGAATGTATAATCCCCAGAGGTCTTCTTCCTCTTTATAAGAATTTCATTCATTTGTCCCTGCTACCAAAATTTATAATTAAGGCAATGGTGGTCAGTGAAAAGGGCTTTAAATGTTTTGTGGATTATGGATATAACCTATCAACAAGTGTTTATTACTAATCATTTTAATTAACTAACACTGACTGAGTGCCTACTATATGCCAGGCACTGTGTTAGGAGTTGGAACCCCAGGATGACTTGAGAGATGGTCCCAGCCCTTAAAGAGCTAGTGGGAAAGCAAGCACACCATATAAATAATATATATTATAATATATATATATATAATGTCCATATAAACTGTTAAGGCAACAACCTTTTCCCAGGGCACTATGGGAACGCTGAGGACTGGGGAAGCCTCTTAGAGTACATGATGCCTAAGCTGTGGATGTGCATCAGTCCAGTGAAGTGGAGGGGAACGGTTTTCCAGCCAGAGAAAATGAGGAGAAGCAGGAGGTCCAGAAATTGCTGAGGAAACACAGCAAGTTATGAAAGTGATTGGTCATGAAAGGTAACAGGCTGTGGAACTGGTGGAAGTAGAGTCTGAGCAGGCAGGTTGGGACTATGGAGGATGTTGGGTGCCATGCTGAAGGGTGTGCGCCTTAACTGAAGGGCTCTAAGGGAGGTGGCGTGGCCAGGGTTACAGTACAGATGGATCCCCCTGCTTACAGTTTAGAGGATGGGGTAAGACCAAACTATTGGAATATTCATATAAGACAGGCTGAGGGCCTGAAACCAGAGATGGGATAGGGCTAGAGGAACACATAGGAGGTAAAATTAGTCAGTGTGGTGCCTGATTATATGTGGGGGTAGGAGAGAGAAAGGAACTCACCCAGTCTTGCACAGTGGCCTCTGGTGTAGATGTTAGAAAGACTCCAGCAGTCAGGAATACAGGAGTGTTTTTTTTGTTTTTTTGTTTTTTTGTTTTTTTTTTTGTGGTATGCGGGCCTCCCTCTGTTGTGGCCTCTCCCGTTGCGGGGCACAGGCTCCGGACGCGCAGGCTCAGCGGCCATGGCTCACGGGCCCAGCCGCTCCGCGGCATGTGGGATCCTCCCAGACCGGGGCGCGAACCCGGTTCCCCTGCATCGGCAGGCGGACGCGCAACCACTGCGCCACCAGGGAAACCCCTACAGGAGTGTTTTGAAGTGTGTGACTCTTCTCTGTAAGGAGGGTGTATGGGAAATATACAAATGACCGTGTAAAAGCCAAAGAAAGAAGCATTTCAAAAAGGAGTGATTTATTAACATACTCTCAAGAAGTCTAACAAAGACCCAAAAGCCTCGAATGTGTTCATAGGCAGCAGAGAAAGACCATGAAAGGAGTGAAAGAATAAAGACAAAAGCAAAAACAGGAGAATTGATAAAGAAAAGGATAGCGCGGGACAAGTCTAAAGCTCACTTACAGGGTAGCCCTGGCTTCTGTAAAGGATTTTAAAAGGTGCAGAGAAAATACAACCTCGTGTAACCAAGATCCCATCGTATACTGCATATCTATTTTTAAGGGTATCACTGAAGCTCTCCTTTTATAACATAAATGAACTTTAAAAAACCTTTTAATGTTGATAATATATACGTGACATAAAATCTACTATCTTAACCAGTTTTAAGTGTACAGTTCAGTAGTGTTAAGCACATTCACATTGTAGTACAGCCAATCTTGAAAACTCTTTTCATCTTGCAAAACTAACACTTTAAGCCTATTAAACAACCACTGTCATTCCTCCCTCCCCCCAGCCCCTGGCAGCCACCATTTTAGTTTCTGTCTCTATAAATTTGACTATTCTGGGTACCTCATAAAAATGGAATCATATAGTATTTGTCTTTTTATGACTGGCTTATTTCATTTAGCATAGTGTCCTCAAGGTTCATCTGTTTTTTAGCATGTGTCAGAATTGCAAGACTCTTAAAGACTGAATAATATTCCCTTAACTTTTAAAGAAAAAAATAGAAAAAGAATCAAGAATCTGTAGATGTTTTCTAGAAATCTTGGAAAATTCAGGAACTCATAGCAATGACAAGAAAATCACTCAACATTTCTTCCACCAGTTAGCTACTGTTAAAATTTTACTGTTGTTTTCTTCAAGTCTTGATGTCTTTATGTGTGTATGTAGAGAGAGTCATATTTGAATTTAAATACATATTGAATTTAAATACAAGAGTCATATTTGAATTTGTGTGTGTATGTAGAGAGAGTCACATTTGTATGTAAGTTTTTTATGGCTGCTTCAACAAAGTGACCACATACTTGGTGGATTACAAAAACAGAAATTTATTCTCTTCCAATTATGGAGTTCAGAATTTCAGAGTGAGTCTTAAGAGGCTAAAACCAAGGTGTCAGCAGGGCTGTGCTCCCTCCAGAAGGTTTAGGGGAGTATCTGTTTCTTTGCCTTTTCCAGGGGCTCATGGCCCCTTCCTCCGTCTTCAAGACCAGCATACATAACATCTTCTCTCTCTGACTCTGCTTCCCTCACATTGCCTCTTCTGTCTGTGATAGCCCTCTGCCTACCTCTCATAAGGACACTTATGATGGCATTTAGGGTCCACCCAGATAAGCCAGGATAATCTCTCCACCTCCATATCCTTAACATATTCACATCTGCAAAAAAGTTTCTGCCATATACGGTAACATTCATAGGCTCTAGGGATTAGGATGTGGACATTTGGGGGGAGCCATTAGTCCACCCACCAAACCTACCACACTATGGATGCAAATGTAACCACATATGAATAAAAGTGTATTTCAACCTACATTTGGAGTCAGACTCAGTTAATTAAGCTTTCTTCTTCCTTCTAGAATTACTCAAAATGTGAAATTTTTGAAAAGTTAAACTGTCACAAGCCCTGAAATAGGAAGGATGCTCCTTGACTTCCACATGACCTATAAACAATGGGAAACATCATCTGAAAGGATAAAGTATAAGTTGGCTGGGCACCTGCTACTTTGTCTTGTCCTGACAGGCTTATGTGTCCTCCTAATAAGTGACTTATCTCATACTTGTCCCTCCTGTCTGTCCCCAGACCACCCTCTTCCCTACCATTTAAAAGTAGCTGGCACTGAATTTTGACTGAAGGGGCCATGTTATGGGTTGTGTCCCCCCCAGACACATCCCCATGACCTCAGAATGTGACTTATTTGGAGATTGAAGATGTAATTAGTTAAGATGAGGTCATACTGGAGTAGAATGGGCCCTTAATCCACTATGACTGGTGTCCCTATAAGAAGACACAGAAACACACCAGGAGAAGCCACGCGATAAAGGCAGTGATTAGAGTGACACAGCTGCAAACCAAAGGACACCAAGGGTCAACAGCTACCACCAGAAGCTAAGAAGGATTCTTAACCACTGCGCCACGATGGAAGTCCCAACAAGAGAAGCCACGGCAATGAGAAGCCCACACACCGCAACAAAGAGTAGCCCCCGCTCACCGCAACTAGAGAGAAAGCTCATGCACAGCAATGAAGACCCAATGCAGCCAAAAAAAAAAAAAAATTTAATGGGCTTCCCTGGTGGCACAGTGGTTAAGAATACGCCTGTCAATGCAGGGGACACCAGTTTGAGCCCTGGCCTGGGAAGATCCCACATACCATGGAGCAGCTAGGCCTGGGCGCTACAGCTACTGAGCCTGCGCTCTAGAGCCCGCGAGCTACAACTACTGAAGCCTGCGCGCCTAGAGCCCGTGCTCCGCAGAAAGGAAAGCCACCGTAATGAGAAGCCTGCGCACCACAACAAAGAGTAGCCCCTGCTCCCCACAACTAGAGAAAGTCCGTGCAGAGCAATGAAGACCCAACACGGCCAAAAATAAATAAATAAATAAATAAATTTATTTATTTATTTATTTAAAAAATAAACAGTTGTTAATCAGAGAAGGAAGGGAATGCAGAAACAAGGGAGGAGCAGTCAAGAAACAATAGTACAGCTTTGGAACACAGTCCTAGGTCCTCCTGAAGGAATATACATAACAATATCTTTGAGTTCTCCTGTAGGAACTAAGGCCCCCACCCAGGTGGAAGATGGTAACTTCAGGCTCAGCACAAGATTCCTGGAGCACCTCCCTGTTACCTCACCACCAGCCAGTCAGAAGAAAGTCACACACCCTGCAGCCCTCACCCCAAATTTGCCTTTAAAAACTTCTCCCACAAAACCATCAGGGAGTTTTTGAGCATGAGTCACCCATTCTCCTTGCTTGGCCCCGCAATAAGCCTTTCTCTGCTCCAAACACCAATGTTTTGGTTTGTTTGGCCTCACTGTGCATCAGGTACATGAACTTGTACTCAGTAACAGTATTAGTCTCCTATTGCTGCTATAATAAGTTAGCACAAACTTAGTGTTTAAACAACAAGGTCTTACTGTATAGCACAGAGAACTATATTCAATATTCTATGATAAACCATAATGGAAAAGTATATTTTAAAAAAAGAATATATATATATAAAACTGAATCACTTTGCTGTACGGGAGTAATTAACACAACATTTTAAATAAACAAAACTCAATTTTAAAAAAACCACAGCATAAATTTATTATCTTACAGTTCTATATTTCAGAAGCCCAAAAATGTAAAATAAAGGTATCAGCAGGGCTGTGTTGCTTTCTGGAGACTATAGGAAAGAATCCATTTCCTTGCTGCTTCAGCTTCTAGAAGCCACCTACGTTCCTTGGCTCATGACTTTCCTTCACCATCTGCAAAACCGGCCACAGCAGGTCCAACTCTTCTTGAAACCGTGCAACTCACATTGAGACCTGAACCCAGGGCCGGGACTCGAATCCAGCCAAAACCCAGATTGGGACTTGAACCCATGGGCCAGGACTTGAACCCAGCCAGAACCCAGATTGGGACTTGAACCACAGTCTTTTAACTGAGATCACACACCTGGTCTCAGGACATAATGAAGCTCAGTTTCTTTCTTTTTTTTAAAATTTTTATGTATGTATGTATGTATGTATTTATTTATTTTTGGCTGCGTTGGGTCTTCATTGCTGCGTGCGGGCTTTCTCTAGTTGTGGGCAGCAGGGGCTACTCTTCGTTGAGGTGCATGGGCTTCTCATTGTGGTGGTTTCTCTTGTCGCAGAGCATGGGCTCTAGGCATGTGGGCTTCAGTAGTTGCAGCAATTAGGATGTGGACATTTGGGGGGAGCCATTAGTCCACCCACCAAACCTACCACACTATGGATGCAAATGTAACCACATATGAATAAAAGTGTATTTCAACCTACATTTGGAGTCAGACTCAGTTAATTAAGCTTTCTTCTTCCTTCTAGAATTACTCAAAATGTGAAATTTTTGAAAAGTTAAACTGTCACAAGCCCTGAAATAGGAAGGATGCTCCTTGACTTCCACATGACCTATAAACAATGGGAAACATCATCTGAAAGGATAAAGTATAAGTTGGCTGGGCACCTGCTACTTTGTCTTGTCCTGACAGGCTTATGTGTCCTCCTAATAAGTGACTTATCTCATACTTGTCCCTCCTGTCTGTCCCCAGACCACCCTCTTCCCTACCATTTAAAAGTAGCTGGCACTGAATTTTGACTGAAGGGGCCATGTTATGGGTTGTGTCCCCCCCAGACACATCCCCATGACCTCAGAATGTGACTTATTTGGAGATTGAAGATGTAATTAGTTAAGATGAGGTCATACTGGAGTAGAATGGGCCCTTAATCCACTATGACTGGTGTCCCTATAAGAAGACACAGAAACACACCAGGAGAAGCCACGCGATAAAGGCAGTGATTAGAGTGACACAGCTGCAAACCAAAGGACACCAAGGGTCAACAGCTACCACCAGAAGCTAAGAAGGATTCTTAACCACTGCGCCACGATGGAAGTCCCAACAAGAGAAGCCACGGCAATGAGAAGCCCACACACCGCAACAAAGAGTAGCCCCCGCTCACCGCAACTAGAGAGAAAGCTCATGCACAGCAATGAAGACCCAATGCAGCCAAAAAAAAAAAAAAAATTTAATGGGCTTCCCTGGTGGCACAGTGGTTAAGAATACGCCTGTCAATGCAGGGGACACCAGTTTGAGCCCTGGCCTGGGAAGATCCCACATACCATGGAGCAGCTAGGCCTGGGCGCTACAGCTACTGAGCCTGCGCTCTAGAGCCCGCGAGCTACAACTACTGAAGCCTGCGCGCCTAGACCCCGTGCTCCGCAGAAAGGAAAGCCACCGTAATGAGAAGCCTGCGCACCACAACAAAGAGTAGCCCCTGCTCCCCACAACTAGAGAAAGTCCGTGCAGAGCAATGAAGACCCAACACGGCCAAAAATAAATAAATAAATAAATAAATTTATTTATTTATTTATTTAAAAAATAAACAGTTGTTAATCAGAGAAGGAAGGGAATGCAGAAACAAGGGAGGAGCAGTCAAGAAACAATAGTACAGCTTTGGAACACAGTCCTAGGTCCTCCTGAAGGAATATACATAACAATATCTTTGAGTTCTCCTGTAGGAACTAAGGCCCCCACCCAGGTGGAAGATGGTAACTTCAGGCTCAGCACAAGATTCCTGGAGCACCTCCCTGTTACCTCACCACCAGCCAGTCAGAAGAAAGTCACACACCCTGCAGCCCTCACCCCAAATTTGCCTTTAAAAACTTCTCCCACAAAACCATCAGGGAGTTTTTGAGCATGAGTCACCCATTCTCCTTGCTTGGCCCCGCAATAAGCCTTTCTCTGCTCCAAACACCAATGTTTTGGTTTGTTTGGCCTCACTGTGCATCAGGTACATGAACTTGTACTCAGTAACAGTATTAGTCTCCTATTGCTGCTATAATAAGTTAGCACAAACTTAGTGTTTAAACAACAAGGTCTTACTGTATAGCACAGAGAACTATATTCAATATTCTATGATAAACCATAATGGAAAAGTATATTTTAAAAAAAGAATATATATATATAAAACTGAATCACTTTGCTGTACGGGAGTAATTAACACAACATTTTAAATAAACAAAACTCAATTTTAAAAAAACCACAGCATAAATTTATTATCTTACAGTTCTATATTTCAGAAGCCCAAAAAGGTAAAATAAAGGTATCAGCAGGGCTGTGTTGCTTTCTGGAGACTATAGGAAAGAATCCATTTCCTTGCTGCTTCAGCTTCTAGAAGCCACCTACGTTCCTTGGCTCATGACTTTCCTTCACCATCTGCAAAACCGGCCACAGCAGGTCCAACTCTTCTTGAAACCGTGCAACTCACATTGAGACCTGAACCCAGGGCCGGGACTCGAATCCAGCCAAAACCCAGATTGGGACTTGAACCCATGGGCCAGGACTTGAACCCAGCCAGAACCCAGATTGGGACTTGAACCACAGTCTTTTAACTGAGATCACACACCTGGTCTCAGGACATAATGAAGCTCAGTTTCTTTCTTTTTTTTAAAATTTTTATGTATGTATGTATGTATGTATTTATTTATTTTTGGCTGCGTTGGGTCTTCATTGCTGCGTGCGGGCTTTCTCTAGTTGTGGGCAGCAGGGGCTACTCTTCGTTGAGGTGCATGGGCTTCTCATTGTGGTGGTTTCTCTTGTCGCAGAGCATGGGCTCTAGGCATGTGGGCTTCAGTAGTTGCAGCACGCGGGCTCAGTAGTTGTGACATGTGGGCCCTAGAGCGCACGGGCTTCAGTAGTTGCAGCACATGGGCTCAGTAGTTGTGGCACATGAACCCTAGAGTGCAGGCTCAGTAGTTGTGGTGCACAGGCTTAGTTGCTCTGCAGCATGTGGGATCTTCCCAGACCAAGGATCGAACCCATGTCCCTTGCATTGGCAGGCAGATTCTTAACCACTGTACCACCAGGGAAGTCCATGAAGCTCAGGTTCTTGATGTCTTGTCATAGAAAGAATTCAGTGAGGGACAAATTGATAGGTAAGAAGTGGATTTATTTAGAGAGAAACACACTCCACAGACAGAGTGTGGGCCATCTCAGAAGGCGAGAGCGGCCCCAAGGTACGGGACTGTCAGTTTTTATGGGGGTGGGTAATTTCATAGGCTAATGAATGAGAGGAGTATTCCAGTTATTTTGGGGAAGGGGCAGAGATTTCCAGAAATTGGGCCACCACCCACTTTTTGATCTTTGATGGTCAGCCTCAGAACTGTCATGGCACTGATGGGTGTGTCATTTAGATGCTAATGTATTACAATGAGTGTATAATAAGGCTCAAGGTCCACTGGAATTCAAATTTTCCACCATTTTGGTTCTAATTAGTTTTAACCAGTTTTAGTCATGTCTTATGGCTATGTCATTCTTTTTTTTTTTTGGCTGCATTGGGTCTTCATTGCTGTGCACAGGCTTTCTCTAGTTGCAGCAAGCAGGGCCTACTCTTTGTTGTGGTACGCGGGCTTCTCATTGCGGTGGCTTCTCTTGTTGTGGAGCACGGGCTCTAGGCACACGGGCTTCAGTAGTTGTGACGTGAGGGCTCAGTAGTTGTGGCACATGGGCTTAGTTGCTGTGCGGCATGTGGGATCTTCCCGGACCAGGGATCGAACCCATGTCCCCTGCATTGGCAGGCAGATTCTTAACCATTGCACCACCATGGAAGTCCCTATGTCATTCTTTTAAAAGTTGTGCCCTGCCCCCTTCCCTCCTGTTTCATTCTCATATCACATCACTCTGATTTCCTCTTCTGCTTTGCTTTTTTACATTTAAGGGCCCTTGTAATTACATCAGGTTTACCCAGATAATCCAGGATAACCTTCCAATGTTAAGGTCAATTAATTAGTCTGTTGAGGCTGCCATAACAAAATACCACAGACTGGGTGGCATAAACAACAGAAACTTATTTTCTCACAGTTCCGGAGGCTGGAAGTCTGAGATCAAGGTATCAGCAGGGTTCATTTCTTCTGAGGCATCTTTCCTTGGCTGTAGATGGCCATCTTCTGCCTGTGTGTTCATATGGTCTTCCCTGTGTGCATATCTGTGTCCTAATCTTCTCTTCTTATAACTGACACCAGTCAGATTGGATTAGGGCCCACCCTAATGACCTCACTTAACGTTAATTACCAATTTAAATGCCACATTTAGCCTCAGAATGTGGTTATGTCCAAATATAGCCACATTCTGAGGCACTAGAGGTTAATATTTCAACATATGACTTTTGAGGGGGAGACAATTTAGCCCATAGCAATTAGCAACTTTAATTCCGTCTGCTACCTTAAGTCTCTTTTGCCATGTAATGTAACATATTCACAGGTTCTGGGGATAGAGACGTGAACATCTTCGGGGAGCCATGATTCTGCCTAACACACCTTGTTCTGATAATGCTCTCACTGGTGTAGCAAATCTAGAGAAATGAGAGTTCTTAGAGTAGAATATTTGGTACCTTTTACCATAGTCCCACACGATCCCAGTAAAGCAAAACTGACTACTCGGGGGGGATTTACATCAGAAGTCTTTAAAGAGGATGAGCCCAGTTTCTATGGCGCAGAAGCAGAAAACCTCAGGGTCTTGCACCAAGTCCAAGTCTGTGTTTGTGAATCTGGCTGAGGTTCTCTGGGCCCAGCAATCCACTCAAAGTAGTGGCGAATCAAGCTTAGGCCGCCTTGGCCCCTCAGTGTACTCAGGAGGGACATATCAGAAGAGGCGGGTGCTTCAGTCCGCCAGTGTCTGACCAGCAGGAAGGAGCAACAGCCAGCGATTCATACAATGAGTTCTTCAGGCCTGGCCACTGCAGCATTGCTTCCAGTGCAGCAGTTTCTTTTGCAAGAATTCCTGAAACTCTCAAGAGCTCTATAATTTTTGAAGAAATCAGATGCTCAGGAAGACAATCTTACCAAAACTGGTTTAATGAGACCTATGTTTTTATTTAAAAAATAAAGCAACAGCAATAACAGTAAAACTCTATACAGATGTTATTTCTCTTTTGTATTCTTCTTTACAGCTAATCACAATGTAAAAAAGTTGGAGTATGTAGATTCTACCACTGGCTCTTATTATTATTTCCTTATCAATCTCTATCTGTTTGTCTAACTAGCTTCAGCTAGCATGGTGAGTTAGAAATCAGATAGATGGGGCTTCCCTGGTGGCGCAGTGGGTAAGAATCCGCCTGCCAGTGCAGGGGACACGGGTTTGAGCCCTAGTCTGGGAAGATCCCACATGCCGCGGAGCAACTATGCCCGTGCACCCCAACTACCGAGCCTGTGCTCTAGAGCCCGCGAGCCACAACTACTGAAGCCCGCGCGCCTAGAGCCTGTGCTCCGCAACAAGAGAAGCCACCACAATGAGAAGCCCGTGAACTGCAACAAAGAGTAGCCCCCGCTCACCACAACTAGAGAAAGCCCGCGTGCAGCAATGAAGACCCAACGCAGCCAAAAACAAATAAATACATTAAAAAAAAAAAAAAAAGAAATCAGACAGACTATTTGAGTCCCAGCTCTGCCACTTATGGCTGTGCAACACTTGGTCAGTTATCAACCTCTCTGAGCCTCAGTCTCCTGATCTGTAAAAGAGAAATAAAAACACCCATTTTGCAAGGTTGCTAAGATATTGAATTGAATGTATATAAATCATATGGCACATAGGAATATGTTACAAATAATAATACTAATAGAATGAGAGGGTCAGAGCAGCTGTCCTCTGAGATTCCTTCTAGCTCTGGTATTCTATAATTCTATTGTATGTTACTCCTAAGAGCATTCTATCACACAAATGAAGACTATTTATGCCTAGGCTCACTGTCTCAGAATCTTTTAAAGGGAAGTATAGAGGTGGGGGAAGAGAAGGAGGTAAATCAATTTACAAAGATTGGAAAATCTACTTTCGAGGCTGGAGATTGAAACTCCAGTGAGGCAGAGAACATGAAAGCACTTGAGTATTTAAGAACAACCTATTAGTGTTAGTTCTCAGTTTCCAGTTTGAAGAGATTGGATCAAATCGTTCATGTCTGAACTTGTTTGTCAGTTGGACACAATCCCAAGTCCAGCTTCAGGGCCACTAGCCTTTGTGGTGCTTTATCTTCTTTCCTGCCACTACTGCCTGAATCCATTAGGGATCCACTGCTAGAAATAGAGGCCCTCACATTCGGCTCCCAAGGACTCTTGCAGGTGGCAGAGCTAATTCTTTTAAGGTCATAATGCAGCAAAGAAGATCTTTAAACATCAACATTTAAAATTAAAATGAAACTCACCATATATCAAAAGAGGCAGGAGAATCCAATTCTAACTGAATGTCTAGCTTTTCTGTGTAAGACTCCATGTAACATGGCCACCCCACCCCTTCCTCTTAGGTCCTCCCATCCCTCACTTCCTGACTGCCATTGGTTCTTCTACAGGCTGTTTTCTTGCCCCAGGGCCTCTGCACTTGCTTTTCCCTCTGTCTGGAGCTCTGCCAGCCCTTCTTCCAGACCCTCTTTCTCATCCCTCAGGTCCTCAGGGACCTGCCCTGACCTCCCTTCTGAAACAGGAAACTCCTTGTTATTCTCTATCTCTGCATCCTGTTTCTGGCCCTTTTGGCACTTATCACGGTGAGTAATATTTCTGTTTGTTTGTTTTCTTAACTTTGGTGTGAAAAGATGACTTGGGAAAGGGAAACTGACCTAGATGGGACAGGTAAATGGCCTATAGTTCTGGGGTAGATCCTGGAATTTCTGCTAGTAAGTGACCTTATTCATTAGCTCTATCAACATTGTGCAAACAAGTGACCTGGTCAGGAGATCCGTAGCTCCCATCCAATTCTGCCACTTAGCAGTCGTGCCACCGTGGGCAAATCACTTCTCCTCTCCAGGACTCAGTTGCTTCACCAATGAAATGAGCGCACTTGATTTGGAAGAGGCTCAATCAATTAACATTCTCCGTGTCCTGATTTGCTTAGACAGCCAGCCATCCAAGCTCAGGCATGAGGTAGAAGAGGAATCTTCTTACTCTGGAGAGGGTGGGATGGGTGGTATCGATTAAGGACAGTGATGGTCTCTGTACTTAAGTTCCAAAGTGTCCTTTAATAAGGGAACAGAACTCCACTCGATCTAGTCCCCACCCTGGCAAGATTCATAGGTCAGATAGGCGACTGCCTACTCTGGGTGGCAGAACCACAAAAGGCCCCACTTTCCCTCGGGGTGTGTGTCACAATCTGTGACAGGAAATTTCCTCTAAAGCCCCAGGTTAACTGTAGATAGCTGTCCTAGTGGAGCCAGTCCCAAAAGCCACCACGAGGCATTTACACTTTTGGAAGCCTCAGGCTAAGGGACATGGGACAGAAGTTGTAGAGGGAAAAGATCTCTCCAGATCTTTGCTGTCCAATACTATAACCACAAGCCACATGTGGCTACTGAGCACTTGAGACATGGCTGGTGTGAATTGAGATGTGCTGAAAATATAAAATACACTTTGGATTGCAGAGATTTTAGTATGGAAAAGCAGATATAAAATGTCTCATTAAATAATTTTTAAATGTTATGACATGTTGAAATAGTAATAATTTAGACATGTTGGGTTAAATAAAATATATTCTTAAGATTCATTTCATATGTTTCTTTTAATATCTTTAATGTGGCTAATAGAAAAATTTTAATTAGTTAGGGGCTCGCATTATATTGCTCTTGAATCGTGCTGTTCTAGAGCTAGAGTTACGTGTGTGTGTGTGTGTGTGTGTGTGGAGAGAGAGAGAAGGTGGAGGAGTTGATGCAGCAAAGATTGACGGAAGAGATGGAAGTGAGTCACTAATTTGCCTAGTATTTCCCCAATTTGCACTCATTTGCACCATCAGGCAGCCAGCTTAGAAAAATTTGGCAATGCCAGGGCACAGGCTGGAGTTCCCAGGGGTAGGAATTCTAGGGATTTTCCATATATATGGCTTCACATGAGGATAGGGTATGATGAATTGGGTAGGAGGGTCAGGATGGAGGAGGAGGCCAAGGAATCAGTTAGATGTGTTACTCCACCCCACCCCTAAAAACTGCACTGCCCAGTGCCCTTCACACTGTGAGGAGAGTTATAAATGGAAAGGAGAAAGGCTAAAATGAGCCCCGTGGTGGATTAAACAAAGATTGAACTTTAGTGTAAGTTATTTATCCCAGAATAAGATTCTGATTTTGATTCTATTGTATAAGGGAAATTTAAAAAAAATATTTGATTAGACTATAAGGGATTTTTGACAACAGAGAAGACAACAAAGAAAAAACATCATCCATATTCCCCTAACCCAGTTTTAACTACTTTAATATTTTAAAGTTATTTTCTTCCCATTATTTTCTTTGTATGCATGAGTGTGTGTTATAACGATGTGTTATGTTACTGGGGTAACATAATTTGTGTATCTTACTGTCTCACTTAACAATATGTCATAAAAACTTTATCATGCTATTAAGTATTCTCGAAAAACATAATTATGAATGGCTCCCTAATATTATATCATAAGAATTTACCAGCATCTCAACCACCCTCTAATGGGTGGGTGTTTTAAGTCATTTATCACTTTTATCTAGCATAAGTAGAATGTGATAAATACATTTGTACATCAAATTTTTAAGTTTCTAAGGAAAATTGAGGAAGTTTATAAAAGCCATTATGGAGAATGCAAAGGAAGAAAATGAGAGTTAGTCTTTTTTTTTAAATGGAGGGCATCAGTGAATCAACTTTGTAAGTTCTTTTCCTACTCTGAACTTTTATGGCTGACTCTTCAGAAAAATATTCCTCTATTTTTTTCATTCTTTGGGTGTTTTTTTTTTGTCAAAGACAATATAGACAAGTATTTCTAATTTTCTATACTGTGGATGATGTAGAACATACTTTGACTATTTGGCTCTCCACGTCTCTTTCAGAAATATCTTTCCTTTCTACTGCCTGCAGATCAATTCTTGGTGTCCTAAATTTCATTTTAGAAGGACTGGAACACACAAAGGCAAAATTTTAAGGTACATTAAAACTGAAAATGACTCATTAAATATTAGACATGGTGAAATCTAGTGTTAAGAACTATAAAGGGTCTGAGATTTTAGTCTGCTTGCAAGCTAGCAAGTTTCATGGATGCTGGCAGAAGACATGAGACTCCTGGGTCAGAGACAAAGAACAGTTTATTACTCACAGTAAAGCAACAGCCAGAATATCAGCTTTGGTTTCCCTATACCCAAACTACCACAGGGCAATGCAAAGAGGCCACATGATACCTGCACAAGCAGAGGGTTGCATTACAGGAGGGGAACCCTACTTAGGGAAACTGACTCTTTTTATAAGGGACTGTAAGTATGCTGTTCTGTGTCCAGGAGCTTCCAAGGCCCTTTGTTATACAAATGTCCTGATAAGATAATTTGGAGCAAGGCCATCAGAGCCTCTGCTCATAAGATGTGCAAAAATGCAAGAGACCTGTGGAGAATGTTCTTTAAAATGAGCATGAAGATGGTATTAGGACCTAGTTAGAGTGTACGTGTACATTTAATTCATGGGGCTCTTGTTATTTTCTTCAGGACCAAGCTGAGGTCTCTTTTTGTCTGGCACAATCTACTTTCTTTCCATATTCCTTAGCCACAGAAGTGAATGACTTTGCAGCTTATGCAGAGATTTCTCAGTAGGGCCATTGCTTGCATCTGGATACAATAGTTGTGGTGTCCACGTCCATGAGTGCAGTTAGGGCAAACCATCCCAGCTCTGCCAGCAGGACTTCAAGAGTTTGTGAAACATATTAAGGAGGCCACATATTAAGGGGCCCACTCTCTGCCTCCTGGAGAACAGAGTGGACTAGCACCCCAGAACCCCCTTATGATCCTTACAATTACCTACATCCTATGGATATGGCTGAAGTGATCACCAGAAACAGTCTAAAAGGAGGTCTCACCAAAAAGAAGATTTTGTTCCCTAAGGGAAAACTCTTCATAACATTGGCATGAGTAAGTTATGAAAAGCCTTCACAACTGAGAGAGACATAATCATCATTCATGTATAGCAGATTTGTTTATTCTGTAAAGATTCATTTCAGTTGATTAATTATCAGTATCTGGTGGGGGTAACAAGGCTTCTCTGATGAGAGAATTATTGAAGTACATGCTTAGAATATTTATCACTGAGTACATATTGTATAAACTTAGCATATTTATCATTTTCTTTCAGGATGGGCCTATTCCTCCCCCAAATATATCAAACAGTACTGCCATGCTGTTGGCACTTTGCCCTCCAGATATAGACCCTATTCTTTGTAGAGAAATTTACTGTTTTTATATATAATACCAACTTTTTCCTTCTGTTTATTGGACATGATAATAAGATTATTTGCTGATTCCCTACTATATGTCAAACACTGAGATAGATGCTTTAGAAATCCTTTTTCCTTTAATCTCCAGCACCCTTGTGGCTGATATTATTATTATCTCCTTACCATAACTTAAGAAAGTAAGGTTTAAAGAGATTAGGTCACTTGCCTAATGTCATTTGGTTTATGTGTAGCCAGGCTGGGATTCAAACTGCTCTCTCTCTGCTTCCTGACTTGGGGCTCTCAACTACCATGTTGGGCTGTTCTCCCACCTGGCTCTTAGGCAAGACCACTCTACTGGGAGTCCGAAGATCTGGGCTGTGATCCCAGGTCCAATAATGTTATCTTTGTGACATTTTACCCTCTTTAGATCCCAGATTCCCTACAGTCTTGTCTCATCTCATTTACCTCTGTAGCTTCGACGTCTGATTCTCAAATCTTTACCTCTTTCTTTATCTCTCTTCCTGAGCCTCAGACTCATAATAATTACTTATGTATTTGCCTTCTGGTCATTAATACTTTAATAGGTCCAAATTGGACACTACCCCAACCAATTCCTCCCCTCTGATCTCTGCCTCAATGAATGGCACCATCAGCCACCTTACTCCCAAGCCAGAAAAATGGAGGCCATCCGTGACTCCTCTCCTTCCCTCACCCTCTGCACCCGTTCAGCCACTGTAGGTTCAAGTGCTGTAGATTCCTTCATGTAATTACCTCTGCTCTCTACACCACCACTGTGGTAGTGCGAGTAAGACCACCTCTTCCAGGGAATTTCTACAGAATCTCTTACCTGGGCTCCCTGCCTCCAACTTCACTCTCCTCCACACTGTTCTCCATCCTGTGCCCAAAGGGAAACCTAAAAATCCAAACCTCATCAGGCCACTCCTTTACTCAGAATCTTTTCATAGTTCCCCGATGTCCTCAAATAAATTCCTAGGACCTTAACGCGGCTTACTGGCTCCTGTCTACCACTTCAACCTCATCTTTTGCCACTTTCCTTACTGTAACCTCTGCTTTAGTCAAGATGAACTAATTTCAGTTTCTTAAACTCTTCCCCCACTCTCTTGCCTTGGTTCTTACCACGGGGAAGATGTTCTTCACACCATGAGGAAGATGTTCCTCTATTCTTACTACTCTTTCACTTTCTTCTAAAATGATTGCCTTCTAATGCCACATGGAAAGGAGATAGTAGAGTTTCAGAATCTAGTCCCATTTGGGACTACCCTTTGCTTCTTGCTTTCCTCACGTGATGGCTTAATTTGCAGTATTGATAACACCTACCCTGCTCAAAGGAACCAAGTCCTTTATTTTCCCTCTCTACCGAGCATCTCAAATATTTGAAAATATAATTGGATCATAACAAACATATAAAGTAGCCCTGAACATTTAAATAAGCAGTTTCCCTACAGGAAAAAATTGATCTCTGATTGATTATGTTGACTGATGATTTATGGTTGGGGCGTAGTAGGCTCAGCAGTTGCCAGCAGGCCTAAGTCGCCAAGGATTCATGATATCAAGTGTTACAATAAGCTTGACACCCATGTACATATTAAATCTGAGGCTACTATTTGCTTATTGCTATTAAACCTAGACATTTATCGTGCTCTTAAAACTTGTCAGAGACTCTCAGACATCATGAGTCTTGATGTAGCCACATGGAGCTATATGAAGCCCCATTGTTTATGGATCACTTTCTTTTCCATTTTCTCCCTCTTGTGACTTTTCCCATCCTTTTTTCAGCATCAGAAAAATGTATTCAAAAAATTATAAACAGCAGTTAGTAATCAGTGCATAGCAGCTTTCTGTGTATAATACAATCATTAGGTGTACATTAGACATTTGGCATAATCAGAATACTGTCACTGTAACAGAACTCTGTCAAAGTACCAATGCCTCCCACATTGAAAATACACAGATCAATTTTGCAACCCTTATGAATGGGGAACAGTATAACAGCTCTATGATGTTTCTCTAGGACAAAGTTTAACTAATTTTGCTTATCAAATTCTAAAGGAAGACAGTATACATGCAAATGTGTTAATACCAATTTCTCTTACATGGTGTTAATATCCTTTAATCTCCTCCCTATTGAAACTGTATTCTTGATGCCTTTAAGCTAAATTTAAGCATGATTTAAAATCATGTCCATAGCTAGTACTAGAGCATTAGTGAAAGAAATTTTATATTGTTGGGTATTGAGCACGTCCCAATTAAAACTAAAATTTGTTACTTAAATGAAATATCCAGGAAAGACAAATCTATAGAGACAAAAGTATATTAGTGGTTGCCTAGGGCTATAGGGGTGGAAATAGGGAGCTACTAAAAATGGGCAGGAGGTATCTTTCGGGAGTAATGGAAATGTTCTAAAATTGGATTTTAGTAATGGTTGTATGACTCTGTAAATTACTAAAAAATCACTGACTTGTATATTTTAAATGAGCTAATTTTATGGTACATAAATTATAGCTCAATAAAGTTTCCTTTTTAAAAAACCAACTATACTATAGTGAACATCCTTATACTCAGATCTTTGTGGTCCCATATAAGTATTTTCATAGAACTAATTCGGAGATGTGTAATTGGTGGACCAAAGGGATGCTTATTTAAATTTTTCATAGAAACTATCAAATTGTCTTTTTAAAAAAAATTATCTATCTATCTATTTATTTATGGCTGTGTTGGGTCTTCGTTGCTGTGCGCGGGCTTTCTCTAGTTGCAGCGAGCTGGGGCTACCCTTCGTTGCGGTACCCAGGCTTCTCATTGCGGTGGCTTCTCTTGTTGCGGAGCATGGGGTCTAGGCGTGCGGGGTCCGTAGTTGTGGCTTGCAGGCTCTAGAGCGCAGGGTCAGTAGCTGTGGTGCACAGGCTTAGTTGCTCCGTGACACGTGGGATCTTCTCGGACCAGAACCTGTGTCCCCTGCATTGGCAGGCGGATTCCCAACCACTGCACCACCAAGGAAGTCCCCTCATTGACTTATATATTCTATATTTATGCATATTAATTTTTTCCTATTATATTCTGAAAAATTTTTTTCTAGTCCAGTGGTTGACAAACTATAGCCCACATGCCAAATCCAAACCACCCTTTGTTTTGAATTTTTTATATTTAACTTTTTATCTTGAAATAATGATAGGTTCATTATAAATGTGAAATTGCAAAGATAGTAGAGAAAGATGTGTACCCTTCACCCAGTTTCCCCCAATGGTTACATTTTACATAATTATAGTCTAATATCAAAGCCAGGAAATTAATATTGGCACAATGTGTGTATGTCTACACCATTTTATCACATGCTTACCTAGATTCATGTAGTTACCACTTCAAGAAAGACAACTATTTCATTATCACAGAAATCTCCCTCATGCCACCCCTTTGTAGTCACAACCATGTCCCTATCTCCAACAACCCTTAACCCCTAACCACTAATGTGTCTCTATCTCTATAATTTTGTCATTTTGAGAATGTTATATAAATGGAATCATACAGTCTGTGACCTTTGAGATTGACTGTTTCACCAGCATAATGCTCTTGAGATCCATCCAAGTTGTTGCGTGTATCAGGAGTTTGTTTTTTTTATTGCTGAGTTATAGTTCACTATAGGGATGTACCCATTATCTGTTTTTAAATGGCTGACAAGCTCAAAATGATTTTTACATTTTAAAATGGTTTTTAAAAAATCAAAAGATGAATACTATTTTGTGACATGAAAATCATATGAAAGGCAAAATACAGTGTTCACAAATAATATTTTATTGGAACACAGCCACACCCATTCGCTTTTGTATTGTCTAATTTATGGTTGGTTTCATGTTACAATGGCAGAGTTGCGTACTCATGACAGTGACCACTGTCATGATGAGGGTATAAAACCATAGATAGGGAGGGCCCTGCCTTGACTTCTCCCAGGCAAGTCTCACCCACCTTGCTGCCCTGGCTGCTTGGTTTGTTGGACTTCTTCCCATAGTTCAGTGGAATTTCCATTTACTTAAAACCTTATTTTCCTTTGCTAAGTGAGAGATCTTGAGCTTCTTAAATCTCTACCATAAATGATTTCCATTGCAACGTTATTTCCCTTTACATAAAGGATACAGAACTTATTGTGGAAAGGCATAATTCTGGCATTTCAGGGCTCTATTCTTGCAGGAATAGCTTAACCAAAAGCCTAAAGCGACTGTGGCGCAGCACTGCAGAGAGGCAGTATAGTATAGTGAAGTCATGGATCTTAGGAAGGTTATTTGACCCGTATGAATCTCAGCTTCATAACTGTACAATAAGAATCATCATAACTACCTATGTTCCACAATATCTTTTGCCTTTTCTCTCATGTAAATGAATTTCTGCTTTTTAGCCTGGCCTGAGACTGCCCATAATGAAGTCTATATTACACAGGTAGATTTAGCCATGAGGCTAATCTTTGGCAAACAGGCTGTGAGCAGAACCGATGTATGCAAGGGGTGGGAATGTAGATGGGGTGGACAGCTATTTTGGACCGTGGATGAAAGTAACACCCTAGAGATGGCTGAGCAACAAGTAGAGAGTGTCTGGGTCCCTGGAACAGAACCATCATACCAGTGCTGGAGCACCTACTTCTGGACTCTGACATTGAAAAAAGAGAAATATCTACTTTATTTAACTCCCTGTAATTTTGACCCTCTATTACATGAGTCTGGACCTTTCATCTAAACTGCCCAGCCTCTCATTGTTGTTGTGAGAAAAATTCTTTTTAATTAAAGCAGATACATAGAATGAACTCTATAAATATGACTTTCCTTTCCTTCTGTCTTCATTACTCATTTCTGTATTTGCCACAAAATAATGTACAGAGCTATACACACAAAAAGCTTTCAATACATAGTTATGATGAATTGAATTGAATTTAGTAGCCTGAGATAGGAACAGATTCCAGTCTTCACACACACTTACACACTTGGCAAAATATATACCACGGTTTATATTTCTAGATGAGAGAGGCTGACATTCATTCACCCGCCTCCATTGGAAGATCCCCACTGTTAAACAGCCTGAATTCTTTTGCAAGCGTTTGAAGTTGGTTTCCATTGCCTTCTGAGAGACCAGGAATTACATACCACCTACTGCGCCTACTGAGGTTCCACGTGGGTCTCAGCAGGTGAGCCAGAAAGGCTGACTGGAGAGTCACTGTGTTTTCCGGGGGCGGCTGTGCCACGGTTAACAGTAGCCCCCGGCCACTGTCCATCATAAATTACGAGAGCTCTTCGAGGGGTCTATCCTTCCAAGCATGAGTCCTCAGACTACTCTCCTCAAATTTCCCACCTCTCCAAAAGGAAAATGACCCTATTATAGATTTCTGGGTAGCTGCCAAAATAAATGAGGGAGATATGCCATATTTACTGAGACCCTTCACTCAATGGGAAGGTTGGATTTTCTGAAAGACTCCAGCATATGAGGAGATTACAGATGATAACTCCATTGCACAGCTCTGGCTTTAGGACTGGGACTGCTACCTGATTTCTTCATATTTGGGAAACAAACGAAAGGAGATACATCTGCCCCCACGTGTAATAACAGCATTTAAACCCTCTAAGAATCAAAGGATTTGATCATTCTTTTTCCCCTCAGTTTTATTAAGAAATAACTGACATACATCACTGTATAAATTTAAGGCATACAACATGATCATTTTGATTTACATATATTGTGAAATGATTACAGTAGGTTTAGTTAACATCCGTCATCTCATATAGATACAATAAAAAGAAAAGAAAAAATTTTTCTTCTTGTGATGAGAACTCAAGATCTACTCTCTTAACAACTTTCCTATGTTCATACAGCAGTGTTAATTATATTTATCATGTTGTACATCACATTCCTAGTACTTATTTATATTATAACTGGAAGTTTGTACCTTTTGACCACCTTCCTTCAATTCCCCCTCCCTGACCCTCACCTCTGATAATGACAAATCTGATTTCTTTTTCTCTGAGTTTGGTGTGAGTTTTTCCTGTTTGTTCATTTTTGCTTGTTTGTTTTGTTTTATTTAGATTCCACATGTAGGTAAGATCATACAGTGTTTGTCTTTCTCTGTCTGACTTATTCCACTTAGGATAATGCCCTCAAGGTCCATCCATGTTGTCACAAATGGCAGCATTGCCTCTCTCTTTATGGTTGAATAATATTCCATTGTGTGTGTGTGTGTGTGTGTGTGTATGTACACACACTACAATTTCTTTATCCATTCATCCATCAATGGACACTTAGGTTGTTTCCACATCTTGGCTATTGTAAATAATGCTGCTATGAATATGGGGATGCAGATATCTTTTCATGTTAGTGTTTTCATTTCCTTTGAATATTTTCCCAGATCTGGAATTGCTGGATCATACGGTAGATCTATATTTAATTTTTTGAGGAAACTCCATACTGCTTCCCTAGTGGCTGTACAAATTACAATCCCACCAACAGTGCACAATGGTTCCCTTTTCTCCACATCCACACCAGCATTTGTTATCTCATCTTTTTGATGATGGCCATTCTAACAGGCATGAGGTGATATCTCATTGTGGTTTTAATTTGCATTTCCCTAATGACAAACGATGTTGAGCATCTTTGGATGTATCTGTTGGTCATTTTTATATCTTCTTTGGAGAAATGTCTATTCAAGTCCTTTGCCCATTTTTTAATTGGATTATTTGATTTTTTGCCATTGAGATGTGAATTCTTTATATATTTTGGATATTGACCCCTTATCAAACACATGGTTTGCAAATATTTTTTCCCATTTCATAGGTTGTTTTTTCACTTTGTTGATGGTTTCTTTTGCTGTGCAGAAGCTTTTTAGTTTCATGTAGTTCCATCTATTTATTTTTTATTTTGTTGCTTGTGCTTTAGGTGTGATTTCCAAAAAAATCATTACCAAGACCCATGTCAAGGAGATTTTTCCTATATTTTCTTCTAGGAGTTTCATGGTCTCAGGTCTTATATCTACGTCTTTAATCCACTTGAGTTAATTTTTGTGAGTGGCGTAAGATAGGGGTCAAGTTTCATTCTTCTACATGTGAATATCCAATTTTCCCAGCATCATGTTTTGAAGAGACTGTCTTTTCTCCATTCAGTATTTTGGCTTCCTTGTCAAATATTAGTTGACCATATATGCTTGGGTTTATTTCTGGGCTCTTGATTCTGTTCCATAGGTCTATTTGTCTGTTGATCATTCCTAATTATTCCTTTCATTAGCTGGTGAGAATTCAGAATATGAGATTGAGTATTTTTGTGTGTTGGGTTAAATGGAAGAGAAATAAAACAAAGCATTTTTATGTATTAAAGAGAAAATCTTGCATATATGTTTAACTGCACAGTTTAACCTTTGAGAGGTAGAATCAGCTGCCTTTCTAATCAGCTTGGCAGTGAGGTGTTGGAAAGAAAACAGTGAAAGTTATATTGAGAAAGGTCCAGTAGAAAATGAACAATGAGGGATTTTATACTGATATACAGCATAAAAAAAACAACATAGGCAAACAAAATTGCCCTAACAAATATAGCTCATCCATCTTGACCACAAAGAAAGAATCATTGTGGCTTATATTTCTGCCTTCTTATGGTACCCTCCCCAAACCACATTTGTGTTTTTAGTTGGAGAGTCTCCTAACTAACCTCCAAAACCCTTTTTCTGGCTGGAGTCCATCTCTTGAAGGAAAATCGGCAAAGGGAAACTCTAACTGACAGAATCTGGTTTGGCAAATCATTTCAGCACTGAGCAGAAATTATGGATTTGGGAGTGGGGAAAGGAGTGGGGAGATGTGGGAAGGAAGGAGAGCTCTTCAAAATAAGATAACTCAGCTCTAGAGGATCCTGATGAGGAAATGTTGAGAAACCATCTAGTTCCGCAAAAATTGCCCTTGAATATTGAGAAATGAATCAGACTTTTAAGTTATGATTTATTGAGCTATTATTTTATGCCAGGCATTACACTAAAGACTCTTGTATACATTTTCTCATTTATAATAATTATCGCAACAACCTGTGGCATGGATCTCATCATCCCCATTTTACTAACAAGGATATCAGGCTGGAGAAATTAAGTACCCCAGGTCACCCTGGGGAAAGAAGTGACAGGATTCTCAACTAAATGCCTTGAGTCTAAAGCCACTGCTCTTCACCACTATGCCCCATCATGCCTTTCTTTTAAACCACAGACTTCTAAAACATTGCTATTCTATTTGCATTTTAATTGCTCAAACAAATCCTAGATCACTATTATCTTGTTACTTCATGTGATTGGATTGATATCTCCTGGGTATCAGGAGCTGTTTATACCTCTCTTCATCTGGATGCTTCCCATGTCCCTGGACACAGTAGATTCCTAAGAACACATTAGAATGAATACCATGTTCCTGCTCTCTGGTGTTAGTAAGTAATGTCAAACAATTTTGACAACATCATTAGTAATTCTTTGACTCAGTGGGACAGGCAGTGGGTTCAGTCTGAGGGCTACCCCTCCTCACCTTGTGGAGTTTATATTCCTGAGGGAGTGTAGTGGTGTGGAAACAACTAACAAACCAATCAACTGAACAACAAAGTTTCAGCTAGAGAGAAGTATGAGAAGGAAATAACGTAAGTGACTTGGTGTATTAGTTTCTTACTGCTGCTATAACAAATTACCACACATTTAGTAACATAAAACAACACAAAGTTATCATCACTCAGTTCTGGAATTCAGAAGAGTCCAAACTGGATCTTGCTGGGCTAAAATCAAGGTATTGGCAGGACTGTGTTCCTTCTGGAGGCTCCAGCAGAGAATCTGTTTGTTTGCCTTTTCCAGCTTCTAGAGGCCATCTGTGTTCCTTGGCTCATAGTTCCTTTTTCTAATATTTTATTTTATTTTATTTATTTATTTTTATTATTATTTTTTTTTTGCGGTACGCGGGCCTCTCACTGTCGTGGCCTCTCCCATTGCAGAGCACGGGCTCCGGACGCGCAGGCCCAGCGGCCATGGCTCACGGGCCCAGCCGCTCCGCGGCATGTGGGATCTTCCCGGACCGGGGCACGAACCCATGTCCCCTGCATCGGCAGGCGGACTCTCAAGCACTGCGCCACCAGGGAAGCCCTCTAATATTTTAAAAACCAGCAGCACAGCAGCTTCAAATCTCTTTCCTGACTCTCACTCTCCTACCTCGACTTATAAGGACTTTATGATTATCCTGGATAATCCAGGATAATCGCTCCATCTCCTTAATTTAATCACATCTGCAAATTCCTTTCTGCCATGTAAGGTAACACATTCATGGGTTTCAGGGATTTGGATGAGGACACGTTTGGGGAGCCATTATTCTGCCTACCATACTTGGTGAGGAGTTTCATAGTTGAGATGGATAGGACAGATATCAACTTGGAGGCAAATATTACTCTTCTATTTTGGATTTTAATTAGCTACAAGACTCCTACTAAGACAGATCTTTAAAGACCTTTCATGACTTTTTTTCCTGGTCTGGTGAGAGACAAACATAGATGTTTTGGTCAATGACCATAACTGTGAAAAGAATGAAGAATAGGTATGGAATACTTAAGGATGAGAAACAAGGCCAGCATTTCATTGGAAGACTTATTAAACGTTGTCAGTACATATACTTATAAACTTCTGCCAACTCCCTACATATCCTCATTTTCATGAAAATAAATAAAATGAATTCCCCACAATCTTTAAAGGAATATGTATAGTACTCTTTCACCTCTTCTTAGTCTAACAAAAGTCTGAGTGATGAAACTATTCAGTAGGGGATCCAGAATTGAATTCTGGCAGCTCGGCTCTATAGCCTGCATCTCTAATCACAAAGTTATTTATTTTTATTATTGTTGTTGTTGTTTTGTATTTCATGGACCATTTGGACCATCCCATTTAATTGCATGATTTCAACTAATATGTGTGTCTAAAGATGATGGGCCTGAAGAAAGGGGAGACAGTTAAAAACGCTTCCAGCAAAAAGTGAGCCCAGACTCATGTCCTAAAGAATGAGGAGGGATGAGGTCAGGGAAGAGGAGATACAGGGCATTTCAGGAAGAGTGTTTAGATGACTCAAAGACCTGTTGGCTTCCATGAATTAGTTCCCCTTCCTGCCACAATAGTGCCTGATCAAATGCTTCATTTGCAAACCATAATCATAAACTTTCATTGACAAGCACTTTATTCACCAGAATTCCAAGGGGAGTTGGGACTGGGAGGTTGGCTGGTCCTGGCTGGTCCACTAGAGAGATACAATTGAAGCCTAGAATTTGACTGCACTTTTGAGTGTAGGCACACATCTGCAGTGTCACAGGGTGGGGACACACATTTTTGGAAGTCAGTGAAATGTGAAAGAGGAGGATAGTGGAAGGCTTGGCAATGCCCAGTGAAGGTGCTTCCACCACTCTTCAAGCCTTTACTCAAGTTACTCAATTCTAAACCATGAATAAAAGGCAGCAGAGCAACTCTAGGCAGCAACAAGGTGGCTCTTGATGGAGGAGCAGAGAAAAACAGGATCTGAAGGTCGGGAATTAGTAGAAATCATGGGGAAGTGTGGATTTTCAGAAGCCAGAAAATTGTGGGTACAGAATAATTTACCTAAACATTTGAAGTCCTAAATAACAGTTGCTTTGTCAATGATTGGTGATAATTCTGCTTCCTGCCACAGTGAGATCCTAGGCAAAAGGCAAAGACTGACAAATTCTAGTTTTTCTTATTTTTATATTTGCAGCAGGAGAAATGTTCTGCTTCTCTCTTTCAAAACCACTCCCTTCTTATTGGGTCACAAATTCTAACAGTGATATTTGGCTTTCAAATTTTAATAGTATCATTTATTAACCACCTTAAATTAAATATTAAATTAGAAAAGCAATCATCATTTTAAAAATTCAAAGGGGAAAGAAAGTTTTGGAGAGAAAATTACAATTGGACTCTTCAGAGGTAATCACTGTTTAAATTACCTTTGTATCTTTTCAGACATTAATTGAGCATAACTAGCGTGTGTGAGTGTGTGTGTGCGTGTGTGTGTGCGTGTGTGTGTGTGTGCGTGTGTGTGTATCTGTGTGATGTTTTTTTAACCAAAGGGGTTCGAGTCAAGGATCTACAATTTCCTGTGTCACCTAACAACATTTCCATGTAAATTCAGACATTTACACATTCCTCATTATTTTTTATTTTGTTGTTGTTGTGAAATTTGCCACATATATAAAAGAATATATAAAATGTATGTGAAAGAAAAATTGTCCCCAAACTGATCTGGGAAAGAAGCTTTTTGCATGAAGTGATTAACAGCATGTTCCAGGGATATTTTTAACTTTCTATTTTGAAAATATTTCAAAATTAAAAAGTTGCAAGAATAATACAGAAATACCCCTTACCCAGATTAACCAACTTTTAACATTTTGTCACTTTTGTTTTTCGTTTTCTCTCTCTCCATTCTATATATAATTACTTTTAATGATTGTTACTCTGATGTGCCTTAGTGCCATTTCCTAAATCAAGGATATTCTCATAGACATCCATGCACAATTATCAAATTCAGGGCGTTTAACATTATTAACATATTAAAAATACATATTCAAATATATAGTCCATATTTCATTTTTGTCCCTATTATGTCCTTCAGAGCAGCCCCCTTTTCTCCAATAGCAGTCCAGGATCCAGTCCAGGGTCACATATCGTATTTCTTTGTCATGTCTGTCATGTCTGTTTATTCTCCTTTAATCTAGAACAGTTTCTAAGCCTTTCTTTGTTTTCATGAAATGAAGAACATGGAGAACATTAGGCAATTATTTTATGAATATTCCTCAGTTTGGGATTTTTAGTTTTAGAAGCCAAGTTAAAAGTTTAGCAAGGGACACATATTTGGGACCTGAATAATTAGAAAGAGGGAGAAATGGGGAGCTGGATCGCCAAGGATGAATTTCATAGAGTCCAAAATATATTATAGGCTCTGCCCATATTCCTACCCATTACATTGACCTCAACAACTATGCCATTTAATAACAAAGAGGAAGCTAACATTTATTGAGTGCCTACTGTTAGGAACAGTGATAGGAGTTTTATTTCCATTATTTGTCATAGCAACAGAATGAGATAGCTAGTATTGCTTCTACCTTATGGTCGCAGGAAACTGGGATTGAAATGTTTAGCTGACTTTTCCAGATCACACGGCCAGTAAGTGGTGAAGCTGGTCCTCAAATCCATGTTTCCATCTTTCATCCTTCCATTATACCATGGCCTCTACACTTGATCTTAGGTCAAGAAGTGATACCATAGTCTCTAAATGCTTTTCTTCAGGCATAACTGTTATGGATCGTCAATCCCTGGAACAGACACTATCCATTTTTTTCTGAGAAATAACTGGCCTCAAGCACAATCATTCTCAGCTGCATTTGACTTACCACCAACTGATCAGGTCCTCTTTCTTGAAACTTGTTCACTTGGTTTCCAGGAATGTGCTGTCTCTTGGTTTTCTCCATTTCCCTGTATGTAGATGGGACCCAGGGCTCTCCTCGGGTCTCTGCTCTTAACCTAGTGTCACTTTCCCCTTGTTGCTCCTACCTGGACTCTTGGATTTACATGTCATCTCTGTGCTCCCAACTCCCCAGCTTTTTATCTCTAGCTCATACTACTCCCTTGAACTCCCGACGAGCATATTCAAGTGTCAAATCAACATTTCTGCTTTGGTAGAGGATAGGCACCTCAGACTTAGCATAGTGAAAAATGAGCTCTCAATTCTGTCTACCTCAAATCTTCTTTTCCCATAGTGTTCCTTATTTTAGAAAATGACAACTCCAATTTTCTCGTTGCTCAATTGGAAACTTTGAGTCACTGTCGACTCTTTCTCTTAAAATCCTCATTCAGTCCATAAGCAAGTCCTGTTTGCCCCACTTCAAAATATATCCAGAGGTTAGCTACTTCTCACTACCTTCATTCCTGCCATCCTGGTTCAAGCCACCAACACCACTTGCGGAGGTCTTGCAGCGGTCCTCAGTCTGTCTCCCCCCTGCCTGTTTTTGCTTGCCTTTAATCTATCCTTACCGCAACAGCCAAAGTGATCCGAAAACATAGGTCAGATCACATTCCTTTCCTGCTGATGGCATCTCCTACTCTTCTCCCTGTTGCTCATGGTCTTCCAGACACTCTGGCTACCTTGCTGTTTCTAGAACATGCTAAGCACAGTCCTGCACTGTGCCTTTGTACTTGCTGCTCTCTCGACCTGGATTTCTCTCCCTCCAGAAACCCATTGGCTCACTACCTCATCTCTTTCAGGTCGCCTTCTCAGTCACACCTTCCATGAATACCCTTATCCAGAATGCCCTAAACCCAAGTACTCCATTCTCCTTTCCTGCTTAATTTTTCTTCTAATCATTTAGCACCATTTAACATAGTCTATGAAACTCATCTTTTTTGGGGGTGTCTATCTCTCCCTCTAAAATGGAAGGTCCTTGAAGGCAAGAATTTTTATCCGTTTTGTTCAGTGCTATATTCCCAGTCCCACTACCATGTGCCATATGCTAGGCACATTGTAGTGCTCAATAAATATCTGTTAGATAAGAATGAATGAATGTCTGAATGAATTCTTTAGCTTACTCACAGATTGATTTTTTTTTTAAAGGGTGTTCATTTGTTGGGAGAGTTTCCAAATATCTGTCCATCCAAATATCCAGCTTAAGAAAGTTTAAATTTCTTTCCCTTTTTGAATAGGTTGGGAATCATATATAGCTATAGATGAATTATATAATTTCTGATTATAAAAATAACAATTATTGTAGGAAATGTGGAAAATGCAGAAAAAGAAAATGAAATTAACTTATAATCCAACCACCCAGAGACTGGTAACATTTTGGTAAACTTCTTTCCAGACACATTTAATTTCAGTGATATTTTATTTTCAAGTTTCCTTATCCCCATGACAAGAAATGGAACAAACAAACCAAGGAACTCAAAGCTGACTGTGGTTTCATGCTTCTAGCAAAACGCCATCCTCACAGTTCATTAAGAGCCACAAGTACTTCAATGGAATTTTTGGGTGCTACTATTTTCCTCTTCCAAGAAAGCATGCTATTATTTGGATATTTAGGTTACCCAAACTTCCACTGAAGGATCTCCCTTCTAAAGTAACCTCAGAATTCCCAGAAAACTAAATGTTTGGAATTTTGGAAATTCAGGTTGATTAATATTACGACCAACTCATTGGACTAAAGGCCAGAAGCCTGGGATTCTAGAACCGGTTCTACAACTTTCTGGTTGTGAGGCTTTGGGTAAGTCACCCAGTCTTAGCTACAGATTTTAAATTAGAAAATGGAGATAATAATATCTGTGTCACATTTTACTGTAAGAATCAGATACAGTAATGGAGACATTTTTAAACCTGAAAAGGGCCACAGAAGTTTAAGGGATTATAATTGTAATTAAAATGTGGTAGATCTTGGGGCAAAAACGACATGAGCCAGACATTCCACCATTCCTAACAAGCCCAGGGGAGAAAACTAATCAGTCCTAGCAAGATTTCCCATTCTTGCTCTAATGCTTTTCTAATCAAGCGTATGTGCTTTTCCCACCAGAACATGGACTCCTGAAAGAGAGAAACTTTCCCCCTCATTCATTGGTGTATCCCTGTTATTTATCACAGTGATTTTCAACATAAAAGATTTTTTAAATGTCAATTAAAAAAATAATACACCACAGTAAACTTATTAGCTAGTGTTGTGAGTGCTTTTACATATATTAATACAGACACAGCATAATATAGTAGAAAGTAACCTAGGTTGAGAGCCAGGAAAATTGTGTCCTAGTTCAGCCTGTTGGTAACCAAATATGAATTGGCCATGTCAGTTTCTTCAGCTGCTGGTGGATCTGCTGGTGGATGGGGAGATATCTAATGTCTCTCTCAGCTCCAAAATTCCATGAACTTTGACCCTTGCAATGATAAATGTAGTCTTTGGTGAAACTACTTTTTGGGAAGAGGAATTGAGTAAATCATTAGCTTAATCTATACTTGCCTTAAAAAAACAAGGTCAGTTCTCTGTTCTGTGGGTTACTGTTTGGAATTTGTTAAATCATTAACAGTAGGTTGTTTACTGCTTAGAATTTAACAATACTTTTTGATGTTCCCTAATTATCATGCATGTTTTAAAATGAGTTCTGAACCATTTCTCTGCCTAATTAATCCTCACTGAAAATTTGTTGAATTTTAAAGAAACATTTGATTTGCAAAAACAATTCATCGACCCAGTAACCTTCAGTATGTCACACACAAAAAAGCACAAAACAATTTTAAAAACAATAAGGTAATGAGAATGAGAGATGAGCCTTGAATGAAATATGGGGAACATATGGAAAACATCAGTTTTTCAAACTACTCTCTTTTTCCCTCACAAATTCCTGCTGGTGGTATTTATTCTGTTATTTTCAATGGTCATTTATTCTCTTATTTGAAAGTCTATGAAATATCTGTAACCCCACAAAATTAAGGAAATCATTTTGGATTATTTCTCATTACATCATATTATAAACAAGTATATCTTGAGCCTTAGTCAGAAGACCAGATACTGTGGCTTTAAAACTACACTACACTTTAGATAACAGAACAAATATTTTTAACTAATTTGTTTAAAAATTTAAATAATTTTTAACTAATTATTTTTAAAGCAAATTGAAATCTAGGATCATTAACTTATGAAAACTACTCAGTATCATTACATCATCTACCTATTGTTACAAATAAATAAATTGAGCAGGAGCAATATCTGACAAGGAGATAACATACGTAGTAATTGATTAATGTCTGGACAAGAATAAATATTTTAGCCAAGTAAAACAAAAGAACCAAAATTAGCTGAGTTGTCAAAAAGCATGGGAAACTTGGTTAAAGTAATATTTGTTGCCTTTGTTAGGCAATATACAATTACACTCAGATCATTGCTTACCCTAGGTTACAATTTTACATATTTTTACCTTTTCTCTGTTTCTACTGAGAACATGTAAGTGGACATTTTAATAAATAAAAGGCCTAAGAATGTATTTTGTCCTATTCAGTTGGTGCCCTTTTCATTTGTTGATAGTTTCCTTTGCTGTGCAAAAGCTTTTTAGTTTGATGTAGTCTCATTTGTTTTAGTTTTGCTTTTGTTTCCCTTACCTGAGGAGACATATCCAAAAAAAAAATATTACTAAGACTGACGTCAAAGAACTTACTGCCTATGTTTTCTTCTAGGAGGTTTATGGTTTCAGGTCTTACATTTAAGTCTTTATGCCATTTTGAATTTATTTTTGTGCATGGTGTGAAAAAGTAGTCTAGTTTCATTCTTTTGCATGTAGCTGTCCAGTTTTCCCAACACCATTTATTGAAGAGTCTGTCTTTTCCCCATTGTATATTCTTGCCTCCTTTGTCATAGATTAATTGCCCATGTAAGTATGGGTTCATTTCTGGGCTCTCTATTCTGTTCCATGGATCTATGTGTCTGTTTTTATGCCAGTACTATACTGTTTTGATAATTGCAGCTTTGTAATATAGTTTGAAATCAAGGAGCATGATACCTCCAGCTTTTTTCTTCTTTCTCAAAATTGTTTTGGCTATTCAAGGTCTTTTGTGTTTCCATATAAATTTTAGAATTATTTGTTCTACTTCTGTGAAGAATGCCACTGGTATTTTGATAGGGATTGTACTGAATCTGTAGATTTCCTTGGGTAGTATAATCATTTTAACAATATTAATTCTTCCAATCCAGGAACATGGTATATCTTTCCATCTGTGTCATCTTCAGTTTCTTTCACCAGTGTCTTACAGTGTTCTGTAAGTACATGTCTTTTACCTTCTCAGTTAGATTTATTCCTAGGTATTTTATTCTTTTTGAGGAAATTGTGAATGGGATTGTTTTCTTTTTTAATCTTTTTGATAGCTCATTGTTAGTGTATAGAAATGCAAAATGATATATCCAATAAGGGGTTAATATCCAAAATATACAAAGAACTCATACAACTTAACATCAAAAAACAAACCCCAAACAACCCAATTAAAAAATGGGCAGAAGACCTGAACAGACATCTTTCCAGAGAAGACATACAGATGGTCAACAGGCATATGAAAGGATGTTCAACATCATTAATCATCAGGGAAATACAAATTAAAACCATAATGAGGGCTTCCCTGGTGGTGCAGTGGTTAAGAATCTGCCTGCTAATGCGGGGGACACAGGTTCGAGCCCTGCTCCAGGAAGATCCCACATTCTGCAGAGCAACTAAGCCCGTGAGCCACAACTACTGAAGCCTGCGCTCCTAGAGCCTGTGCTCCACAACAAGAGAAGCCATCACAGTGAGAAGCCTGTGCACCACAACGAAGAGTAGCACCCACCCCCGCAACTAGAGAAAGCCTGTGCACAGCAATGAAGACCCAACGTAGCCAAAAATAAATAAATAAATATTTTTTTTAAAAAAAACAAACCATAATGAGATATCACCTCACATCTGTCAGAATGTCTATTACCCAAAAGATAACAAATAACAAGTTTTGGCAAGGATGTGGAGGAAAGGGTACCCTTGTGCACTGTTGGTGGCAATGTAAATTGGTGCAGCCACTCTGGAAAACAGTATGGAAATTCCTCAAAAAATTAAAAATAGAACTACCATATGTCCCAGGAATTACACTCCTAGGCATTTATCCAAACAAAATGAAAACACTGTATAAGAAAGATACATGCACCCCAATGTTTTTAGCAGCATTATTTACAATAGCCAAGATATGGAAACAACATAAGTGCCCACCAATAAATGAATGGATAAAGAAGATGTGGTATATATATATACAATGGACTATTACTCAGGAATAAAAAATAATGGAATCTTGCCATTTGTGACCTCATGGATGGACCTAGAGGGTATTCTGCTAAATGAAATAAGTCAGACAGAGAAAGACAAATACTGTATGATTTCACTTATATGTGGAATCTAAAAGACAAAACAAATGAACAAATATAATTGAACAGAAACAGAGTCATAGATACAGAGAACAAGCAGGCAGTTGCCAGAGGGGAGGGAAGTAGGAAGAGGAGAGAAATAGGTGAGGGAGATTAAGAGGTACAAACTTCCAGTTACAAAATAAATGAGTCGTAGGGATAAAATGTACATTGTGGGAAATATAGTCAAAAACTATGTAATATGTTTGTATGGTGACATATTATAACTAGACTTACCATGGTGATCATTTTGAAATATATAGACATATCAAATCACTATGTTGTATACCAGGAACTAACAGAGTATTGTATAATAAAAAAGAAATGGTAATAGAGAAATCATGGCAGAAACAGAGGAAATTAAAAGAAAAATAAGAGAACACTCAGCTCTCTGAAAATATATTTGCAAATTTGGATGAACAGAATAACTTTCGTTTAGGAAAATATAATAGTAAAACTGATCAGAAGATATAGAAAAACCTTAAAAAAAATGATGTCCTTAGAAGAAATAGAGAAAATAAACAAAGAAAAACTCCAGGGCCATTTGACTCTATGGAAAGTTATACCAAAACTTTAAAGGAAATACAATAACAGTGCTATTTAGATAGCCACAACATTAAGAAAAAAAAAAGCTCTATTCCAAATTATTTTTACGAAGTGATACTGATTCCAAAATCTGACAGATTATATAAAAAAAGGCCTATTGACCAATTTCACTTATAAATATTGTACTAAACTCTAAAATAAACTCTAGCAACAAAATTTAAAATTAAAACATCATTAACAAGGGGAGTTTATTTCATGAATCAATAACATTTATATATTAAAAAACTATTAAATTGAAAGAACTAATTAGAAATATCACAGGATCACCTCCATAAATGTTCAACAGGTACCTGACAGAATCCAGCAATGATTTTTGACAAAAACATTCAACTAAGAATAGATGAATATTTCCTTAACATGATATAAATATATATTTGAGCCCAAAAGCCAGCACCACAATTAAGGGGAAACACTGCAGGCGTGCTACTCAAGTTAGGAAGAACTGACTTTAAAAAGTCAGCTCTGCATTGCCATTTTAGGGTAACCTTGTAATGGAGGTAATAGTACAATTAAATAAGGAGGTGCAAAATTTGGAAAGAGAGATAAAATATCCATCAACACAAGAAGTGATAAATAAATCTTGGAGTATCTGTACAAATGAATGCTAATCCAGCAGTGAAAATGAATGCATTGCTGCTGTACCTATTTTTATGGCTGAATCTCAAAAACATAAAGTTGTAAGCAGCAACAACAAATACACAGAAGAATGACTATGGTATGAGTCTGCTTATGTAAATATCAAAATAGACAAAACTATAGTGTTAGGCAGCAAAATTATATAATACAGCAAAGGAATAATTAGCACAAAATTCAGCATAGTGGTTACTTTCAGGGGAGGTGATTTAGATGGGGGCACACAGGGATCTTCTAGGGGTACTGATAATATCCTATTTCTTAAGCTGGGTGGTTGATGCACAGTTTTGCATTTGTTATCCTTTAAGCTCTATGTTCATCATACACACTTTATATTTGATATTTTCACAATAAAACTAAACTTAATTTTTGATATTTTTGTTTGTAATTAAAATAGAACTTATATTGATTATGGGTGTACTTGTTGTTTTAGTATTTTGACATTTAAGAATGTCAAAATTATGAGGAAATCAATACATGTGTACCATAGATTAGCAAAGAGAATTTAGCTGTGAAAATAATTGTGATGGCTATCTCAGATTTCCAAGAGCTGAGTCACCAGCAGGGGAAAGGAAGATAGAAAAAAGCTAAATAGGAATATTAAAGATGAAACAAGCAGGATAAAAATACTCTTGCCGGAGAATAAAAATCAATGAAGTTACTGAGAATTATAGATTTGTTGCCTTTCTTTATGTTTTTAAACTTTTTTCCCCTCTAACTTTTTCATTCATGAATATTTTAATGTTTATCTGAGAAATAAGAACTCTCTTTAAGAAAAATACGAATAATACACCTAAAACATTAACCATAATTCGTCCAGTCAATAGTCAAATTTCTAAACATCATAAATGTAATAAATACTTTAAAATGCAGTCAAATAAGAATCCAAGTAAAAATTTACATATTGCAATTGATTGGTATATCTTTTAACCTGTACGTTCCCCTTCATCTTTATTTAAATTGCAATTGATTTACTTAAGAAACAGTGTTTTCTCCTTTACTTACCCACAGTCTGGTTTTGTTGATAGCATCTCCATGATATTATTTGACATGTTCCTCTGTCATTTGTAGCTCCTGTAAATTAGTATGTTGATCTAGAGAGGTTCTTCTCAAAGGGTGGTCTTGGACAACAGCCTCAGCTTTATCCAGTGACCTGTTAGAACTGCAAATTATTGAACTTTACCCCAGGCCTACAGAATCAGAACCCCTGGGCTTTCAATCCCACAATCAGTGGTTAACAAGCATTTCAGGTGATTCTGATTCTGCTGATGTTTTAGACCAGCTGACCTAGAGGGTTAGTCAGTTTCAGGTTTGATATTTTTTGTCAAAGCCACTTTATAATTGTGGTGTGTTCTTTTAAAAGGCATTTAATGTATGACTGTTTTTCCTTTTATGACCATTGATGCTCAATGCTTAGATATATGAGTATATTAAAGATTACAAAATGGAGACAGTCTATCATTCCTTCATTTATTACCTGAAAGCTTTCTAAAGAGAAATAGCCTTCATCTATGATTTAGTAACCCAGTGTCTTTAAACAATTTCAAATCCACTGAATTTGAAAGAGCTGAAAGAATAGTACAATATACTCTTGACTTGGATTCACTAATTCTTAATATTTTACAGCATTTGCTTTTACCTCTCTCTTTCTCTCTCCACACACACACACACACACACACACACACACACACACACACACACGTCTGTATATACACTTGAAAGCAACTTGCAGACATGACACTTTACCCCTAAACACTTCAACATGTATTTAAGAATGTATTTCTTATTTCTTCTACAAAACCACCCAAGATATTTAATAACGATCTATCTAATATAGAGTCCATATTCAAATTTCTCCAGTTGTTTACAAAATAATCTTTATTGTAGTTATTTTTGATCCAGGATCCAGTCAATGATTATGCATTTACATATGGTTGCCATATCATTTTAGTTTCCTTTAATCTAGAATAGTCCCGTCTCCTATTTGTCTTTTAGGGCATTAACTTTTTTTTAAGGGTCAGAGCCAATTCTTTTAGAGAATGTCCTGTAATCTAAATTTGGTTGTTTTCTTGTGAATATGTTCAGGTTAAACATTTTGGTGAGAATACTATGTAGGTTGTATTATGTACTTCCAGTAGCATCCCATCAAGTGTAACATCATGACGATTTGTCCCATTACTAGGGATGCTACATTTGACCACTTTGTTAAGGGGTAACTGCTAGATTTTTCTATTTTAAAAGAAGGAAACTTCAGTTTATGATTTAATTTAAATAATTATATTTAACTTAACAGCATATAATGACAATACTTAAAGTGGCTTATTATTATCATAAAATGGATTTAAAATCTAGCCTATAACTTTCCAAAGAGCATTAATGTACAGAATACAGCCTACTCTATTTTTCTAAACATCATGAAAATTCAATCAGATCTTTTCTTGGCAGAAATTCCTCAGCTGAAATTTTTGTTCATGTTCTTTTCTATCCACTAAATATGTATTTAATAATGTGAATGTTTACAGTCTGTTTTCTAGAAAAAAATTTACAAAAAGATTAAATTATTTCAGACTCTCAAGGGAAAGGAGAAAAAAATTTTACTTATAGTCACAGAATATATATATATATATGGTAAATTTTCAGCCTTTAGAGGAAATAACTTCTCTCTTCTTGAATTCTCAGTATTCAAAACCGAAATTCTTTCCTTCACTCTGTATATGTTTCAGGTAATTTTTGTTATGACTAGTAAGGAGGACCAGTGTCGTGTATGTTGTAATTCATACAGTGAAATGATTCCCTTATTCAACAAAGGAGCTTTGGAAAACATCCCTGTTCTTGCATTACTTTGATGTTTGAGGGCCACATCATTTAATTAATCACATCATTTCAGATGTAAGTTTGTTTTGATTTCCAATTCTGCCTCACATTTTCCGTAGTTGTTTCTCTATACTCATCTTTCTCTTTTCAGTCCTTCCTTGAGCATTCTGCATGTGTGTACACACGCTAGTGCACATGTGGGCACAGGCTACAGAAGAAGAGAGTGACTGCTTTCCAACTGAATTACCTGACAAGAATATTTTACATTGGGCTTCCCTGGCGGTGCAGTGGTTAAGAATCCGCCTGCCAATGCAGGGGACCCGGGTTCGAGCCCTGGTCTGGGAAGATCCCACTTGCCACGGAGCAACTAAGCCTGTGCGCCACAACTACTGAGCCTGTGCTCTAGAGCCCATGAGCCACAACTACTGAGACAGTGTGCCACAACTACTGAAGCCCATGCGCCTAGAGCCTGTGCTCCGCAATAAGAGAAGACACAGCAATGAGAAGCCCGCACACCGCAATGAAGAGTAGCCCCTGCTCTTCACAACTAGAGAAAGCCTGCGTGCAGCAACAAAGACCCAGCCCAGCCAAAAATAAATAAAATAAATAAAATTTTTAAAAAAGAATATTTTGCATTGATTGTGTATTCATATATTTGGTAACCTTAGTTTGCAACTATTTCTATTAATATTGGATACACTACAGGATTTCAGACTGCATCATCACTGTCTTTAATAATACAAACTAGGGGACTTCCCTGGTGGTCCAGTGGGTAAGACTCCATGCTCCCAATGCAGGGGGCCCGGGTTCTATCTGTGGTCAGGGAATTATATCCCCCATGCGTGCTGCAACTAAGAGTCCGCATGCCGCAACTAAAGATCACGCACGCCGCAACAAAGATCCTGTATGCCGCAACTAAGACCCAGCACAGCCAAAATAAATAAATAAATAAACATTTAAAAAAAGATTAAAAGCTACACTGGTATAATTAACTTTCATGAACTTAATAGAAGCAGGGATTATATGTATAACTAACCTTGTCTCACAATTTTGTGTCATGGGAAGGCCTTGGTTACAGCTAAATGCCTTCAAAGCCCAACACAGCAGCCACATTTTCTAATTATCCACATTTTCCCCAGGCTCTTATGATATCTCCCTTTTCTGTTCTCTACCTCACTGTAGTCTATACCACCTCATCCTGTGGTCTTTTGGGTTTCTTGCAAGTTTGTAGACTGGCATTTGAGATTAGAAGCAAATTTATTTTTTATTTAAGGATACCAGGACAGTCATTTCAAATAGAGTGTATTATTTGGCTTGCAATACTATTTTTCATGCCCCATCACACTTTTCTACATGGCAGTGGAGAAAGGAAATGTAGCAGGAACCAATCTGGGCCAAAACTACTGTGGGACAGCCGTGGGAGGGCGGAGAAGCAGTTCGCTGGGACTTAGCACCAAGTGCCGTTGGCTGTCTGCCAAGTGCCGTTGGCTGTTTGACACAGGCAAGCAGGGGTCCCCAGACTTTATCTGATCTCAGGGGTCTGTGAGAATGGGACCTTGCTGATCTGGGAATCTCAACACCTTGGCACTCAGTCCATAGCAGGCTTCTGACGCCCCAAGACCACCTCATTCTCAGAAGCCTCTCCCTCAGATTCCACAGGGTGACTGCCTTCCGCTCCTCCAGAAGCCCTTGCGTTGGTCTTGAGCGACATAAAGCTGCAGAGTGTTTGCTCAGTTGCTGTGGGTCTACTTGCCTAAGAGATGTAGGCCAGCAGGGAAACCATACGGCAGTTATATCCAATAAAATAGCTTGTCCCTCCATGGCAGTAAACAAACTTGTATTCTATCAATGTGAACTTTTAAAATTTTCTGCGTTTTGGTAAATATGCTCATTTAAAAGGTGATTTATTTTCTTGACTTTCTATTTATCCCTATTTATCTTGACTATCTATTTATCAGAGATGAATGCTGATCATCCTTCAAGTCATTCTTTAAAAGGGAGCCGGAGACCTTTAGAAGTATTTATTCTTAGTATTCTTTCAAATTTTTTTTTGTTAAATGTCTTTCACAATGCACTATAAAAATACAAACAGTCACCACTGTCTCCTGGCATTTGCCAACACATTGCTGTCTTTTTATTTTTCCTTTCTGGTCAATTTAAAGTCACTACTTATGAGAAAAAAAGGGCTTTATTTTTGTTCAGAAGCAAAATTCAGTGTCAACAAAAATGGAACACAAAGGAACTCACTCCTTTGTTTATATTTTGACGTTTAGTTCCTTCTATAGAAAGGACAGCCTGACATTGGCATATTAACATGATTGCAAAAAAAGACATTAAAAAACACAGACTTTATTACCAATTTTGACATTTTTTATTGAACAGAAGAAGAATTGTATATATAATAAAGAAGAATGGTATATATAATAAATAAGCCTCCAGATTCATTTATTTGGTTGTCAATGGAGTTAATAAAAATGGAAATTCTCTATGTTTTATCAACAGTTTGCCCACTACATCTGAAGTGTTAAATTAGTCACTATGCCATGATTTTTTTTTTAAAAAGAGGCAAATTTTAGGGACTTCTCTGGTGGTGCAGTGGTTGAGAATCCGCCTGCCAATGCAGGGGACACAGGTTCGAGCCCTGGTCCGGGAAGATCCCACATGCTGCGGAACAACTAAGCCCGTGCGCCACAACTACTGAGCCTGTGAACCACAACTACTGAGCCCATGTGCCACAACTACTGAAGCCCGTGTGCTTAGAGCCCGAGCTCTGCAACAAGAGAAGCCACCGCAATGAGAAGCCCACGCACCACAACGAAGAGTAGCCCCCGCTCACCGCAACTAGAGAAAGCCCGTGCGCAGCAACGAAGACCCAACAATGAAGACCCAATGCAGCCAAAAATAAATAAATTAATTAAAATAAAGAGAGAGGCAAATTTTAGGTGGAGATAAGTAGATTTATGGGTCACATTTTAAATACAAAGTGATAAAATTATCAGTTTGTGGTCTATTTTTAAGCTCATAAATGGAATTTAGGGTGTTACTTGGAGGCAAATACTGAAGATAGCTGAGCCACTGTTAGCCTGGGTTTCTGAATGATCATCATGTAAGCAGATTCACCAGCTGGCAATACTTACTTCAGGCTGGTACATGATCGAGAAGGCAATTTGTTTCTTTAAGCCACTAATTCTTTTTTTTTGGTGGGGGGGAGAATCTCTTTAATGCAGAAATTTAGCCTTACTCTCACTAACATAAATGTATATATGTGCCTACACTAGGCAGGACACAAAGCAACTGAATAATAGCACTCCAAACTCTTCAGGCATAAAGTATGACAGGCATATTTAATGATATTAAATAGGAAGTATGGTGCTATCCATGCTTTTGCATATTAAAGGAATCTCAAGTAGAAAGTAATTCCTCCACAACAAGTGTGAGTTTAGACCTTCCTGTCCCATTGATGGGTAGTGAAGATGATAATCCTGATGAGATTGAAGACTCAGACAGCTCAGGCTAGACATACTGAAACCTGCACAGAACTGTGTGACCAGTAGTAATTGGCCTGAAGAACCATTATGAGTGTCACAGATTCTGAAAGTGGGGGAAGTAAAAACAGTTATGAGAACACACTGTGATGTATATACTTTCTAGTTCAGTAAATTTATATAGTTCTCTTTGCAGAATGTGAATTTGGTCATTGTTCAAAAATCAAAAATCATTTTTTGTCTTCTTATCGCTTTAAGATATGTGTATGTGTGTGTATGTATATATATCGTATCTTTGGCTCCTGAATTACTCTATTTCATTAAGGGTGTGATGCCAAGTGAAGGTGAGAAAAACAGCAGCATCTCTTATAAATTTCTCTTTTAACCTGATTTATTTCATCTGAAGCATAGTACAGATAACCCCAGAATTATTGCTCCTTTAGGTGCAGACAGGACTAGATTATCTGGGGCACTCCCCTCCTCCCTTTTCAATTTCTAGATGAAGTAGCTCAGGCAGAGAGAGAGGGGGGCAATTTGCCCAAGTTTCCCAGTGTACCAGGGCAGAGCAGACGCAAAATAAGCCTCAGCGTGTGTTACTCAGTTGGATCTATGCACAGATAAAATAGGTATAACAATGTGGGCCAATGCAGTATAACATTAAATGATCTTGAAGAGCCAATATTCTCCCACCATTTTGCCAGGATAGCTGAAGTATCTGATCCTAATGAAAGACATGTGCACCACCCAAGATATCACATTAAACAGAAACCTGCTGATGACACACTGATACACGTTAAAGATTTCAGGTTAGCTTTGTAATGCTGAGAAAGAATAGTACATGGAAACAAAAGTTTTGATGGTGATGCGGCGATGCTAAGAAACGTTGTGTCTGGAATAAGGATAGAAGTATCTTCAAAACTAATTATGTCAAATGTACAAGGTTTGGGGAGGCCCTGTACCCCTGGAAGTTGGGGGCTCCCCAAAAGTCTCGATAAAAGGAGACTGGAATGGCAGCATGCCAATGATACAGTTTTGCTTAGGGACAGACTTTTATATAACCAAAAGACTCTTATACAGCCAAAAGTTAGTATAAATGTATTTTCTGCATTTCTCGTTGGACTTAACATGAAAGGAGGGGATGAGGTTAACCATGGTTTATGGCACTAGTGAATTCAATTTACTCACTTATATAGGACTTAGGAGTTTATGAAGGTTTTAACATGGTATCTTAAATAATCCTTTCAATAACCTCTGAAGGAAGCATTGTAATTATAAGTATTTGTGTTGCATTGATTCATTTATTTACTAAACTAACATTTTTTGAACACCTATCAGTGTGCCAGGCAGAGATGCCACAATGAACAAAAGAGACAAATATCTGCCTTTAGGAAACATAGACAGGTATGGAGACCCTCTTGTTTATAACTTTGGGATCATTCAGCTACCTGCAACTCAAAAATGTCAAGACATTTGCAAACAGAGCTTGGTAGGAATGACTTCCTTTTAGAGGGCTATCTGGAGACTAGCAGAGAGCATACACCATTTAAGTGATCTGGAAAGCTTCAAAGTTAGAGGAAGTGGATGTGGGAAATGCCAGCGAGGCTGAGGTCTTGAATTCAATTCTGTCCAAACTAAGATTATTACCCTTGAAACAGATTTGTTGCAATATGGTTTAATTCATATGCCAGTACTAATAATCTCTGATAGCTCCCTATTTCTGTTTTATTATTATTACCAAACTTATGTTACCATTCAGGAGCTAATGTTACACCATAGGATCATTTGTAAAGCCAAACTGAAGGTCTTCAGACACAGGAGACCTAGGAATGTGAAAAAAGCCAACGCCAGTCTCCTGGAACTAAATAAACCCACAGCTGAGCTCAGATTTGCAAAACCAAAGCAAGCAGAGCAGACAGCCCAGAATGGAGTAGGCCAAACACATTTCCCAGACCTGCAAAGCAACCAGCCATCATCCACCAGCGGAGAGAGGCTTTGGTTAAACGGGATGCAAGCAAACACTCAGTAGCTCCTCAGCCCAGCAAGCCCTAAACAAAAAATCTTCATGTCTAACTACATGGCATTCCTGTATGACCTATTAACTGAACAAGATGCTATTACTTTAATAATAGAGCTTAACAACAGCAGGCTTCAGTTTCCACCAAGACTCAAGTCACTCCTGGTCGTTGAAATTAGACTTAACTGCAGTACCTGCGAAGCCTGAAAGAGTTAATGTCACTGCCTCAATGACAGAGATTGACAAGTGCCCCCTGGGCACAAACTAACATTTTATCAAAGTGTAAACTAAGCTGGACAGTTGTGAGTGTTGGCTTTGAGTGTATTTCTCCTTGCCTTTTTCTTTCATTCCCCTCATTTGGCTCAAGGGTGTGTGTGTGTGTGTGTTTGTGTGTGTGTGTGTGTGTGTGTGTGTGTGTGTGTTGTACATGCCATGGATTCCTTTGCAGTCCGGTGAAGCATATGGAACTCTTCTCAGAATAATCTTTCTAAATATATAAAATAAAACAGCATGGTAAATGTAACCAAATATGATGAAATACAGTTATCAAAATATTTAAATAAAAGCAAATTCGTGATATGGTGTTATATGTGCTTCTTTATTAATACATTAAACAACTAGATCTAGGATGGATCTACAAATTGCCATAATTTCAAAGTAGTGGTGAGCATAGAAGATATTTTGAAATGTTGCAACACTGTAATGTAACATAAAAGTGTTTGTAATTTCCATGGGTAATAGCTACAGGTATTCCTAATACTACTGCGGTTTGTTGCTGATATTCATAAATAAGGAGATGCTAAATTTCTATTAGAGGTTAGTAAAAACTAAAGCATATAATTTATTTTCTATTATTTTAATATAAAGATATTTAAACAGATATTTAAAAGATATGTAATTTGTGTTATATAAATAAAAATGGAGATATATTTTTTTTCCACATTCAGGCTCCTGGCCTCCTGAATTCTATCCTGGACTCCAGGTTAAGAACTGCTGGTTAATCAGTCAAAAACTTCCCTCATCTTAGACTAGAGGTTGCAAACTAGTAGCCTATGGGCCATATCTGGTCCACGGATGTATTTTATGAGTTGCAGTGTAAAATTTTCTGGTATTTTATATATAACTATCCAAATCTGCAGCTTCCCTTGAAAAACTAGCGTATGTGACAATACTGAGTTAAATACTACATGGCTATTCAGCTGACCTTGTGATGCGGGGATTATCCTGGATTATCTGGGTGGGCCCAACATAATCACGTGTCCTTAAGTTCTGAAGAGGGAGGCAGAATATAGAGAACCAGACAGATGGCAATCTGAGAATGACTATGACTGACATTTCTGGCTTTGAACTTGGAGGAATAGGGCCACAAGCCGAGGAATATGGGTGACCTCTAGAATCTGGAAAAGGCAAGGAAACAGACTCTCCCCTAGAGCCTCCAGAAGGAACCAGCCCTGCTGATATTTTGATTCTAACTTAGTGACACCCATTTCAGACTTCTGACTCTCAGAACTGTAAGACAATAAAATTGTGATGTTTTAAGTTACTAAGTTTTGGTAATGTATTACAGTAGCAATTGGAAACTAGTGCAAGTGCCTAAGAAACATATTGAAGTTATCTATTTAGGTCACTCTTCACCACAAGATTGTAAGCTTCTTGTGGTAAATCACTAAGTCTTACTCAATTAAAAAATTAGTACCTACAAAGTGCTTAGTACAAAAGAAGCAGTCAAAAATTACTTGTGGAATTCAGCTGAATGAATATTTCATGTGTCATATTGATCTGCATGATGATTAGTTGATTGATGGTGGTTTACCACTATTTGTTTTTTGCTTTCAGACAATATAATTATAATCACAATCAGGCAGTTTTAGAGATGGAAGGGACTTCAAAATAGAGTCCTTTTAAAAATCCAACAAACTACTTTATGTGATACCTCTCTCTAAAAGTAACCTGCTTTTCAATATCACTTTGCAGCACTCATTGTTTCATTTGTTGACTATTTTATTTGGTAAAGGAGTATTTCTTATCTATAGCCAAACTTTGCTTTGTTTTCACCCTTTTCAAGGTCCTAGTTAAGCTATGTTAATCTTAGCTTAGTTAAGCTAAGCCCTCTGGAGCAACCAAGAATAATGTGAATCTTGCTTGTATATGATAGCCTTTCAACATGTGAAAGTAGCTATCATGAAGACTCCTATTATTACCCCTATACCTGCATACATTTTCTTTTATAATTTGGACAAATAATCCAAATGTCTTTACATTTTTCTCGTGGGAGCCCCTTTCCATTATGCCCATTCTCATCTGGACACACTTTCTTGATTAATGATCCTCTTAAAACACAGTGCCTAATATGAAACACAGTTTCCAGATGTTGTCTAAATAGTGCAATGGCAAACCCTGTTATCTCCCTTGATTTGTCCATGATGCTATGTAGCCTGTATTACTTTTGTAAGGAGAGGAAAGCAGCCTATTAATTCATATTTGGCTTATCATCAACTAAATTCTAATTTTTTTTTCATATGTTAAATTGGGCTTTCTCAGTCCTACAGTTGTACCATTGATTATTTGAGCCCAAGAGCACAAAATTCATCCACCCCTTTTCAATATTATTGTATTTGTATTTTTACTTTCTTTCAGCCTAATGAACTAATTTAGAATTGTGATTCTGTCATGTAAAGTATCAACAGTTTCCTCTCAATTAAATTCAACAAACATTTATTGAGCAATTACTAAGTGCTTAGCATTGCACTAAATGTATTCGGTCATCTGCAAAATTAGTAGCATATGTTGCTATCCAAGTGATTATGAATTTGATGAACAGGAGGGGGTTAAGAATAGAGCCCTTCTTACAAAATGTCAGTGGTTCATTAATCAACATCCTCTGGGTATTGTCAGATTTGAATCATTCTAACCACATAACCTTATCCAGTCCCCATTTCTTCACCTTGTTCCTTACCCTGAAACTTTGCCAGATACCTTTTTGAAAGCCAGATGCTCTACATTGCTCTTATTCAATATATGATGTCATATGTTTCAACAAGGAAATGCATTTAAATGTGGTACTTTCATGCATCAGAGCACCCAGCCCTGAGTGACGTATAGTAGATCAGATGCAGCTTCTCTCCCTCACTTTCTACTCCTTCCTTAGATAAGTTTCAAACAAACAGAAGAATAGGAAATGAGGTCTGAAGATATCAGGAAATAAAATCTTATTTGCCTGGAAAGCCCATGTTTCCTTTCAGAGAAGGAAGAGTTTGGGGCTGGAGAGACTGACAACAGAAATAAAGTGGTTGATAGAAAGGGATATCTAAGTGGGATTTCTGTAAAAGATATGTGAAGAAGTAGGCTTGCCAGTTTTGGTTTGTAATTTTCCAAGCAACCCCAAAGGGTTTGGCCAGAGATGGCTGCAGAGGGCAGCACGGCATGGAGGACCTTGTATGGAGTTGTCTTAGCAACGAAGCCCTTTTGCTGCCTGACTCAGCGAGGCAGGAAAGTGAGAGCAGCTTTGAGGAATGTGCTGAACTTTGCAAGAGGTTGGTTTCCCACTCTCAGGAAAGTTAAATTAAAATTTCCTCAGTGTATGTGATATTCTTATTCCTAAGCCTTTTGGTTTAAAAAATTGGCTTGAGCAGTGTTCTGACAAACGAGGGGTGGTGAGGGACCTTAACGACGTAACCAGATGGTTCGCAGTAAGTGCTTTCTCCAGCTCTGAAACCAGTCTTAGTTACTATGCCATGTGACGAGCCCACCCTGCCCAGGCTGCCCAGCTATAGCGGAATATTGACTGGGCGCTAGGTCTTCAGCCCACCTACCACTCATTTCTTTGTTCCAACTGCCAGAGTGACTTTTCTAAAGTGAAAGCCTGCTCCTGATTCAAAATGCTTTGATGACTCCCATTGTCTTTAGAATAAGAGCTAAACTTTTTTTTTTTTTTTTTTGTTCTGTACGCGGGCCTCTCACTGTTGTGGCCTCTCCCGTTGCGGAGCACAGGCTCCGGACGCGCAGGCTCAGCGGCCATGGCTCACGGGCCCAGCCGCTCCGCGGCATGTGGGATTTTCCCGGACCCGGGCACGAACCCGTGTCCCCTGCATCGGCAGGCGGACTCTCAACCACTGCGCCACCAGGGAAGCCCAAGCTAAACTTTTTAAGATGGCATTTAAGGCCTTAGAACATGTCGCTCATACCTCATCTATGGTCACTACCCCCTTTAGCCTTCCGCTACTATTGTATTGTAAATATTCATCTATTTTGTAATAAGGAGTTCAGAAGACAAACAAAGCCCCTATTTAAATGCCTAGAGAGCCGCCTAGGATTCCAAAAGTTTCTATCCATCATAGCAATTTATGCTAATGAAACGTTCATTAGATACCCACAGTTAATTGGCTGGGTCAGAGTGCTTCTGTAGCTATGTTTATGGAGGGCAAGCAATTCCACAAGCTCTATGCTGTTGTCCATGAGCATTACAAATAGAACCAGGAGCTTGATTTCACTTGCATCGTCTCCAGCTCCTGGCCCATCATTCAAAACCATGCTTAAATGTGCATTTTCCACAGAGCCTTCCATGTTCCTTTCAGCGAGAACTAACTCTTCAATCATTAATGTTTACTTTAACTTATCCATATTTTTATCTAGGAAAACTGGGCAAGTTTTTGGTTCCTCTAATTCATTTATTAAAAAGAGGATTGCTTGAGGAAAGCGTTCATCTTAGCACTTTACATTTAACCCAGATTATATTGGATTAACAAAAATATCATTTACTTTTAACCAGGAGCTCTATATCTTCTATAAAATAGTTTGTTTGGGATGTTACAGCTTCCATTGACTATTGGTTAGGACTGTGATCTATACATATGGTGCACATAGACCAACTTTTTCTCTTTTTTAAAAAACCATCTACCTCTGCTTATTTGTCTCTATTCTCATTCCAGCCACACCCAACTATTTTGCCTACCTTCAGCTCCATGCCTTTCTTTATGCAGTTTTCTCTCTTGGAACGCTCTTCTTTCCTGCATCTCTGTCAAATTCCTACCTAGCTTCAAGGTTTAATGCGATCTTCTATGAAGCCATCCTGGTTTACTGATCTGAGTATGATCTCCCTTTCTTGACCTCCCTCCTCCTGCCCCCAGTGTCATTTGTTTATACTGCTCCAGGGTACATGCCTTTTCCTGTTATTGGTTTTCATTATTTCTGTGTGCCTTTTCCTTCCAACTAAATTGGAATTTCCTTCAAAGCAGGGTCTCATCTTATTTATTGTATCCATTATATGGCTCCTAAAACAGAGCCTGGTGCAGAGTAGGTGACTGACAAATATTTGTTGAATGAATAAAAAAAAAATGACAGGTGTTCCAAAAGCATCTGTTGAATTGAACTAATCACATAGATTTCCACCCACTGAATGACCTGGATATTTGTTGAGACTTCACTGAATCCACATAAGAGCTGCAACTTGTGATCAATTCCTTGAGATCTTTCTTCTCTTGAGATGGTCAGACGTCAACAAGAAGAATGAATGATGATGACTTTGGGGGCAGCAAGCAGAGCATTAGACTAGGAAGACAGTATACGTCTCTACCATTTCCTCCCAGATTACTCCTGAGGGCATGGGTGAGCTAGTTTACTTGATGGTCTAGGGAGAGTGGACACTTCCATGTATCTCTTACTGAGAGGAGATAGGCATTTTCTTTTAACCTTCCCAACTCCCCTTTTCAGGCTGGAGCTTAGTCACAGCAGGGTCCTTGCACAATAATCCATCCTTAGATTTTTAGGAGAGGGTGTGGTCAGAAAAACTTCCACTTTCTTTGGTTTGGCCATAAAAAAATCATGAACTAATATTATAGAGAGGGAAGATGAGTGAGAAAATAATCATATGAGCAAGATGGAATAATTAGACAATTTGTCGGCAATATCATCGTGAACTGGATCATTATAGAGATGGAGGATCTCACATTTTTCTCATTTGAACAAAAACCCTTCTTTGCCTCAGGACCAGAATGGCTGTACTTATAGAATGAACACTTGGCTTGAATTGCAAACTAAGTTAAAGATGATTCTAGCAGTACTTTCCACTGTCTCTTTATTTTTTCACTTTACTAAGTTTCCATATCAGAAATATATACCCTATATATTAAAGAAGCAAAGTCAGGACTTCCCTGGTGGCACAGTGGTTAATAATCTGCCTGCCAATGAAGGGGACATGGGTTTGAGCCCTGGTCCAGGAAGATCCCACATGCCGCAGAGCAGCTAAGCCTGTGTACCACAACTACTGAGCCTGTACTCTAGAGGCTGTGTGCCACAACTACTGAGTTCTCGTGCCACAACTACTGAAGCCTGCGTGCCTACAGCCCGTGCTCTGCAACAAGAGAAGCCACCGCAATGAGAAGCCCATGCACCACAACGAAGAATAGCCCCTGTTCACTGCAAGTAGAGAAAGCCCGCGCACAGCAACGAAGACCAAACGCAGCCAAAAATTAATTAATTAATTAATTAAATTCTAGCAGTACTTTCCACTGTCTCTTTATTTTTTCACTTTACTAATTTTCCATATCAGAAATATATACCCTATATATTAAAGAAGCAAAGTCAGGACTTCCCTGGTGGCACAGTGGTTAATAATCTGCCTGCCAATGAAGGGGACATGGGTTTGAGCCCTGGTCCAGGAAGATCCCACATGCCGCAGAGCAGCTAAGCCTGTGTACCACAACTACTGAGCCTGTACTCTAGAGGCTGTGTGCCACAACTACTGAGTTCTCGTGCCACAACTACTGAAGCCTGCGTGCCTACAGCCCGTGCTCTGCAACAAGAGAAGCCACCGCAATGAGAAGCCCATGCACCACAACGAAGAATAGCCCCTGTTCACTGCAAGTAGAGAAAGCCCGCGCACAGCAACGAAGACCAAACGCAGCCAAAAATTAATTAATTAATTAATTAATTAAAAAAAGAAGCAAAGACAACATTCTTGGTGCTGTCTTCTTTCTTCACCTGTGAGGGTTACACGTGTGCGTTCACTTAGTGATTCTTCATCAACCTGTACACCTAGGATTTATTCACTTTTCTTTACACATGTTATATTTCAATAATGAGGTTTATTAGAAAAACTAAATGGAGGACTGAACAGCAGAAAAGAAAAACTAAAGAGCTAAATAATAAGCTAAAAACTGGGTCAACTGTCCTTACAGAAGAGAGCATAAACAACGAATAGGTAAAAAAGTGCAAGAGAAGTTGGGAGACTTGAATGAGATATCTGCAAATTCTAAAGCCTGTTTAATGATGCATGGTTCCCCTGGGCCAGTCTGAAGGAATAAAATAGAGAAAACGAAGGAAATCTTCAAGTAAATGACAAATAAATAACACCTGAAAAAAAAGAGCTCTCAGGTCGAAAGATAACACCATGTGCCAAACAGCATGAACAACCTCACAAATTCGCACAAAATTATGACATTTTCATACTTAAAAGATTTTCAAAAGTTGCAAAAGCTCCTCCAGAGAATCAAAACAGATAACCCACAGATTTCTCAACTGCAGTACTGGGTAAGAGAAGACACTGAAGCAAAATCATCAGAGAATTGAAGGAAAAGAACTTTTGACTCTAAAACTAAGATTTAAGCATAGTCGGTAAGGGTTTCAAGCATTCAAGGTATAAGGCACATCAATAGCCTACTGAAAAGAGCTTTCTCTCTTGCTGGTAGAGTCCTTTTTTTACTGAGGTGTACATCCTTCCTCCATGTGATTCAAGGATGAGGCAAGACAAATTCTCTCACCCTGTTCCCTTAGGTAACCGAGCAAAAAGCTAGCTCAGTGAGGAGAACTATGAGATCTCTAGCTGACACCAGAACTGGAAAGAAAACCCCTCCAGGTGGCTGCAGTCCTGCTTCCACATATTCTCACCATCAAGACCAGCGCTCTGACTGAAAACTCCTGTTGCTATAGGATTGGTTAAGTATTCCTGCCCTTGCTTCTTTATACATGCTAAAGCAGCACAGGCACCAGCTCTCTGCCCCAGGGCACTACCCATGGTGCATCCTGCTTTGCCTGGTTCAAGAACTCTCTTATGGGGACTAAGTGCATTCTGGAAAGTTCTTCCTGTAAGTGTTGTCCAAAAACCAAGTGTTATCTATGTCCCAAGTTGATAGTGTTGTTTACCCTAACTTCTGGCCTGACAAAGGGTAAATCTTAATTAGTCTATACTAATCATAGTAATCCCATTCCCCTTGACAGTGGTTAGTACATATAGAAAGGGCTGGGTGACTCAGTCCTGGCCAATAAGATGTGAGGATAAATCTGCCAGGGGGCTTATATGAAAGGTCTCTTTTCCTTTCAAGAGATCATAGGGAAAAGAGGCAGAGTGCTCTTCCCTTGGACATTGTCATGTTTGCCAGTGATTCCTGGGATTGTGGCAGCCATTGTTAAGAAGGGTGTCAACCCCAGAGCAGAATAGAAAGGTGGAGGATGGCAGACTGGGATGGCGAGAAGAAACTTTCCTTTACGTGATATCTTTGCTTGTGAAGCTGCACTTATCTCAGGACCTGGTGGTAAGTGAGATAATTGAATTCCTTTATGTTTTTAAACAATTTGAGTAGGGATTTTTGTTACTTGCAGCCAAAAATTTCCTAATTGAAACATAGAATTCAAGAAATTTATCATTTACAGATCCTCTCAGAGACAGTTTATACCAGGAAGAAGAAACATGAAGTCAGGAAGAAGCAATGAGATACAATCGCAATGATGAGCAGGGAAATGTGTGAAATTTAATGCAAAGCAAAAATAAGAATGAATATAAAACAAACCTTTGTAAGCATTTAATTATAATATCCTGTAGAATTAAATAAGTGCTAAACAAGTTTTAGACGATATGCTATGGGAGAAATAGAGGGATTGTTTTGGAAGTTTAAAGAAAGCTTCATAGAGGCTACAGCACGCAAACTAGGCCTTGAAGTCTGTGTGGGATTTTAGGACAGGAGAAGGCTAAAGAGCAGTCAGGGCTTTAGGAACAGGGTGAAATGCATGGGAAGTTGGGGCCTCAGTGAATGGTGAACAAAGTAATTGCTGTTCTGAGAAGTTTCAAGTCCAGAGTATTCTTCTGCCTACAATATGCTTCAGAAACAAAAAAGAAAATATCACTTCTCCGTTACCAAAATGTAGGCCATACATATCTTTCAGTGTGGCAATTCTGGTTTCTGTGTATCCAGAAAAAATAACAATGGTGAAAAGGGTCAAAGGAAGGGCACCTTAAACCATCTGAAGCGCAGAGGCACTTCTGGGGATATGATGATAGACTAGAAAATGAGGGGTTTTCCGACTGTACTGACAGCAAAAAAAGCAAGAAAGCTTTTGGAGAGATTTGCAAAATTTCAAATGAGTATGGAAAGGGTAAATATGACATAGTTCACCAAAGAGTTTTTTTATTTTAATGGAGTTAGTGAAATAATCCCTGAAAATCCTACTGAATTAAATGTAAAAAAAAAATAAAGACAGGCTTCCCTGGTGGCGCAGTGGTTGAGAGCCCGCCTGCCGATGCAGGGGACACGGGTTCGTGCCCCGGTCCGGGAAGATCCCACATGCCACGGAGCGGCTGGGCCCGTGAGCCATGGCCGCTGAGCCTGCGTGTCCGGAGCCTGTGCTCCGCCACGGGAGAGGCCACAGCAGTGAGAGGCCCGCGCACCGCAAAATAAATAGATAAATAAAGACAAAAACAAACAAGCAACCCAAAATCTATGTTATTTTCCCAGTTCTGCTACTTATTAGCTGTGTAACTTTGGCAAATCAATTAATCTGTACCTCAGTGACCTCAGTGATAAGATGCTATCTCCCTGATCTACTTTACAGGATTATCTTGAGGATCTGAGCAGACATCATAAGAGATGGGGGATGGAGAAAAATTTTAGATTCTGCGGAGGCATAGAAGGAATCTGGCTCTTTTAGAACATATTTTTGAAATGTGGCAAGATTGTTTGAGAGATGCCCAGGGATGTCCTGTTGGAGAGTGGAAAGTACAGTTTCCAGGGTGACTGTAGCACAGAATGCAGGAAGCCACCAAGTTTGGTTCAGACAAACTACTAGTGTGGGCACGGAACCAAGTTGGAGGTAGGCTTGGAGACACATATAGAAAGGAATTCTTAGAGTTTTTAATAGTATGGGAGCTATGCCAAGACTTGCAGCTTTGGTCTGGAGTCTGCAATTAAGGGTGAACTTAGAAGGGAAAATGAAATGGAGGAAAGAGCCTGAAACTTTTTTGAAGCTGTAACGACATAATTTGCATGTTCAACCCCAGAGCTTCCACCATGCCACAGTAAAATTGTTTATGTACTTTCCTACATTTATGAAGCTTGGCAAAGGTGGTGGTGGACAGAGCATCTAAAGAGAAAGGCAGAGGGTAAGCTCTCAGGCCCATGGCATGGGCAAGGACATGAGAAAATCACTCCAAAAACGGCAACCACCCAAATAGCCTCCCTGCCGGATTTGTCCCTGGAGCATTTCTCTCTCCAGACCCCACTCTGGAAATGGGGCATGTAAACATACTTGGGAATTCTTAGAGGCACTTAAAATTATCTGCTGGCTTCCCACCTCTAAAAAGACTAGACCAGTTATACTTCTACCTCTGGGTGACTTTTTTTTAAATTGTGGGTTTTTTTATTGTCACACTGATTGGGGGCCATTCATATTTACTGGGCAAATGTTAGGGATGTCAATGTTATGCAAGTTTGGGGCAGTCCTGCACGAAGAATTGTTCTGCATTCCATATATGACTTTCGTATGTCCAGCTGGACAGTCACGAATGTGGACAAACTTATGCATTATTTGAACTGAAAATCTAACTCCATTTTACATACAAGCACAATATATTTTATTACAGCTTTAACATATCCTAAACTTTCTAAGAATAAAACTTTATACTCTGTCCAGAACTTTTTTCTAAGTTGTTCATTGATTTGGAAATTTGCATAACTGTTGGAAAATTGCAACATTACTCAAGGGATTTAGTTGTCTATATAACACATTTGTCTTCGTTTGTATCTGTAGTTGTTGAATTCAAGAGTGACTCTCCCTCTAAATGCCAGCTTCTGACTACTTTATTATGTCTTTCAATGTAGTTATTCCCAAGCAAATTGGGAAACGTATTACTGGAATATATATCATTTTATTAGAAATTATTGTTCTTTTATTTCTAATTTATATCATGCTTAAGTCATTGTCTTGATTTTTTAAAAAAGTATATAGGTTATATTGCCTATGAATTTCATTTTACGATTTTAAAGGGGGATTCACAAAATAGTTGTAAAAGGTGGCATTTGTCCCATTGGGATTGAGAAACACTAGACTTTTTTATCATTAGGTGATTAAAAAAGGGAGGAGTCATGAATGTGCGTTGTGTAAAATGCCCATTGCCTACACATTGTACCCCTCCTCAGTTTAACTGAAGGAAAACTACAAGTATTCAGGTCAAGGAGGGTCAAGAAATGTGCTTTTGGGGTTGACCGTAAGTGCCTCAGTGTCAGATTTTTTCAGTCGTTTGGTTTTAAGAGAGGAGTTTGTCAGTTCACAATACCAGAAGATCTGAAAGCAAAATAAAAACAAAATCCAGAACCTCTTCGGCTTCTCAGTCAACAAAGAAAGACTTGCAAGTGCTCAGAAGACTGTAAGTAAAGCAAAGCCCTATAAGATCAAAGACCTCTGCTTTCCTTTATGAAGCATTAACAAGCTCCAGAGAACAAGGGCTGCAAATAAGAAGAAAATAGATCAAAATTCTGACTCTTTACAGGTGAAAGTTTGCTTTTTTTAGAAATGACATTTTGATACATGCTACAATATGGATGGACCTAGAAAACATTATGCTTGGTGAAATAAATCAGACACAGAACAAACATTGTATGATTCCAACTTATATGAGATACCTACAATACACAAATTCATAGAGAAGGAAAGAATAGAGGTGTTACCAGGGGCATTGGGCTAGTTAAATAATAACTAGGAGCAGAGATTTTTTTTTTTCTTTTCTGGCTGTGCCATGCGGCTTGTGAGATCTTAGTTTCTGACCAGGTATGAAACCTGGGCCTACAGCAGTGAAAGCACTGAGTCTTAACAACTGGACTGCCAGGGAATTCCCGGGGCATAGATTTTTTTTTATTGGAGATGGTAAAAAAAAATTGGGTATAGATAGTGGTGATGGTTATACAACACTGTGAATGAATTTAATGCCACTGAATTGTACACTTATGAATGGCTAAAATGATGACTACTATGTTATATATACATTTTTACCACAGTAAAAAAATTAAATCAAAAAACAAAGTTTGCCTTTTTTAAAAAAAGTTCGACCTCCAAATATAGTTCTATTTCTACAGTTTGTAGATTTTTAAATCCCATGTCTTCCCACTCACATCGTTTCTTTCCAACTCTGTAATATTAAGCCATAAACACCATTTTATTGGGGGGCTGGGGGAAGAAAAAGAACAAGTTCTGTGAAGGAAACTTCCACATTTTTCTTTACTCTCAGATCTTCAAATGCCGCTTTTAAAATAAAGGAGAAAAGATGACTGTTTGACATATATGGGAGCTCTATCGTGCTCCAAATAAATTTTAATGAATGCAAAAGGCCTTAAACTCCTTTTCTTGGGCTGTCTTGCCTGCTACTCCCTTTGAAAGCAGTTTAATTTCTCTGAGCAGTCGGAGGCTGGGGCCTGTGCTTGCTGACACACTCATACACACGACCGTTTCCTTTCAGCAGAAAGAAAAAAGGGTATAAAAAAATAAAGTAATCTGATCCAATATCTAATTTGGGGGTTTGGTTTGGTTTTCTAGCTAATTTTTTTTAACTGAAAGCAGTTTTCTAAAAATTATCATTTTTCCAGATAGTTTTTCTCATGATCTTTTACCTTAAGAGCAGATTTCGACCCTGTGGGCAGAGAATCAAGAAGACACAAGCCTAAACAGGGCCCATAAGTTCTTCTATCACATTTGGAAGGTGGAGGGCCAGGCTGATTTGTCCTCCCCACTGTCCCCTCGTGGGGCTTCAGTCTCTCTAGGCCTGTCTATGACTTAAGTCAGGCTTCCATGGGCCATGTTATATTTTTAAGTCCCTTATTTTCTGATTGAGAGGTTGCTTTGAATACCTATCTGCATAGTTTTGTTACCCTGTGAATGAAAAATCTCTAACTATCTATCTAAATGCCTATCTCTATATCTCTCTATATATAAATATATACATAATATTAGCCAGAGATGTAAAACCTCTTTGTTCCAGCAGTCGAGCTGCCAGGTGGACCATTAAATCTACATGGATAGGCAGACAGGCTTCGGCTGAGCACTGCACAGAATCCCCGACCTGGGCGTTTCCATCACAGGTCAGAGGCCAACTGAAGCAATATCAGCCTCTAGATCACCTGGGTAGAGCAATAGAAACTTCAAAAAAAGCCTGCCTTCTTGGAGACATCAAAGTTTTTTTTTTCCTTTTTTAATTTTGTGGGTAAGGCAAATAATAGAGTCTTTGTGCTTCATCAGAAAAGTTAATGAAGTTTACTTCTTCAGAACTTGGAGTGAATAGTAAACAAAACTATGTTGTCACTCTCCCTGGAGTACATCCCAGTGCTGTCACATTAAGCAAACTTATTTCTCCTCATGGGACCACAGTGCCTGATGGCTTGTGCAGAAAGAGCTAGAGAATAGGTGGATATGATGCATTTGGAGCCATGTGTGATGGGAATAACAAGCAGAATCAGCTTTTTAAGTGTTTACAATTTTAAGACCTTTAGGGAGACTGACTCCGGGCCACCCTGTGTGTCTGTGGGGACATTGTTCTGAAATGTAGTGAGATAGCCTCAGCCCTCAAGTCTCTTGCAGTCAGAGGACAGGCGGCTGGGCACCGAGGAAGGTGCGGCACTTCACTAGGGGACAGCACTACATTTTGAGGAGACTTCAGGGAATCTCACCGGACCACGGCCTGCTTGGCCTGGACTAGACAGGTTTAACAAAGGCAAGGGAGGAGAAAGAGCAGCCTAGACAGCACCATAATGACACACCTCTCTCCTCCCCTGATTCCATTTCTCCACTGCTCCACGCTTCTGCTGACAGCCTCTGGAGCAAAGTCATTGCAGAGCATGATGACTAGCTGCCAACAGAAGGAGAGGGCATGGAGCAGGCTGGTCAAAAACCCTAACCCAGGGCTTCGCTGGTGGCGCAGTGGTTGAGAGTCCGCCTGCCGATGCAGGGGACACGGGTTCGTGCCCCGGTCCGGGAAGATCCCACATGCCGTGGAGCGGCTGGGCCCGTGAGCCATGGCCGCTGGGCCTGCGTCCGGAGCCTGTGCTCCGCAGCGGGAGAGGCCATGGCAGTGAGAGGCCCGCGTACCGCAAAAACAAAAAAAACAAAAAAAAACACCTAACCCAGAGTTTGGAAAGTTGTCCCCCAAATGGCAACAGGTCTTTGGGAGTAAACAATTTAGTTTAGTTTACTAAACTAAATTGTTTAGTAAACAATTCTTTCGAGGAAGAAATATTTATGATTAAACATGATAGGTATAAAACGCTGGGAGAAACAATTTTATGGGCTGCAAGAAAAAGAGAGAGAGCGTTTACCCCTGCTCAGAGTGTTAAAAACCTTTCTCCCCCCTGTGGTCTTTGGCAGCAGATGGTACTCACTGGCAGGAGACCTGGTATTGCTTTTCCCTAGTCCCTAGTAAAGTTGCTCTGGACTCTGGCTGGCGCCCTTTTGGATCGTCACCACTGACTACATTTCAAGTGGCATGTGGGGTGTAGCTGGTGGGAGAACTGGGTTCTCTTGTGGTCAAGGAGCATTTAAAAGAGCAGGAGAGGACTTCCCTGGTGGCTCAGTGGTTAAGAATCCGCCTGCCAATGTAGGGGACAAGGGTTCGAGCCCTGGTCCGGGAGATCCCACATGCTGTGGAGCAAATAAGCCCGCGTGCCACAACTACTGAAGCCTGCGTGCCTAGAGCCCGTGCTCTGCAACGAGAGAAGCCACCGCGATGAGAAGCCTGTGCATCGCAACGAAGAGTAGCCCCCGCGAACCACAACTAGAGAAAGCCTGCACGCAGCAACGAAGACCCAATGCAGCCAAAGATTAAAAAAAAAGAGCAGGAGAAGGAACAGCCACGTCAAGGCCTGGCTTGTCCATGGGACCTGCTTTTGCCAGGAACCACGGGACGCCCGACCCCAGTACAAGGAAGGCCACATGGAGAAGCTGGCAAAGGAACTGGCCATCGGCAGGGCAAAGGAAGCAGCTTCTGTGGGTTTTCGCAGCAGCCACACTGACAGTGTTACACAATGTGATACGATGGGGGGAAAAAGCGGTCTTTCTTGCTTTTCCAAATTAAGATAGCCTTTCCTTGAAAAATTAATAAAAAATAAGTTTTTTAGAGTGAAAAATGATCTGGAGCATTTGCCCATTAGCCGAGGAAATAAATGGCATATGAATGTTCGAAAGGGAAATGGATAAACTGCAGTTTCACTCGGCTCCCTCTAAACGCTGAGACAGACAAGCTTGTTTCATCCTGGTCAGGAGCATGTGGTTTGATGGTCAGAGGACGGGCAAGGGAGTCAGAAAGTCTGGGTTGCATTCCCAGCTTTGCCGCTGACTCACTGGGTAACCTTGACCAATGGTTGCACCCTCTGTGTCCCCATCCAGAAAATGGGGATTTAATGACAGCCCCCAGAAAGGAATGTTTGAGCAGTTTCTAGGTACATGGGGTTAGATATTTTGAGGTCCCAGGCAGGCGAAGATGGCAAGATATCCAAACTTAATTTTCTTGCACAGGGAATCATGGTTGAGAGCTTATAGGAACAATTGAGTTTGAGAACACGATAAATCCCCATAACTGTCAGAGGTAACCTTTGATATATGGCTTTAAAAACTCTCAAATCTTTAAAGCCACCCCGTCACCTTCCAAGGTTTCAGGCTATTGGACTCTGTGAATTTATTTGAAAACAATTTAAAATTAAATTCCATGGCATTGAGTCATCTCCTGCCAGCCACTAAATACTAAGATGAAAATCTCTTGTGACATTTAAAACAATGGCTGTTCAGAGGTCTTGCATTAGATATTTTAAAGACTTTCATATTTTGGTTTGCTGCCTTCCATAGGAATCTTAATAGTTTGAAACACTGCTAATTATTTTCAGCCAGAATACGAATACCTCAGATTTGGGACAAAGACACTCCTCTTTCACTGGCTCTGTTCTTTGTCCTATAGAGATTCTTTCTTGTGAGGAGCCTAATTGGTGCTGTGAAAATAGTAACTAACAGAACAGGTGTCAGGAATCCTGCATTCTTGTCCTGGCATTTCTGTTCTGGTGAATAAGTAACTTAGTCCATCTAGGCATCAGTTTCCCTGTTTGTAGTCTGAGGGTGTGTCTCAAAGCTTTCCGTTTTTGCTGTTGCCATAGACCCCTTCTTTCAAAAGAAGCATTGTGCATCATTCTAGGATTAAAAAGATGGAAAAGAGGGACCTCAGCCCTTCTCTGCTCTGCTGACAAGCCCAGGTCAGCAACTTTGTGAAACCCAGCATGAGTACCACTGGCTAGAGTCCTTCAAGTCGTTTTCATATATGAGAATCTGTAGGTGAGAAGAGAGAGGAGGAATTGGGTATGTTTACAGCCAATCAATGCACGTTAGTAACAACTGCTGAATCCAAAGATGCCTATTTTTGGTTTGGTCCAGTCATTAAAAATAGAAGGCTTTCTACAGATTTAATGTGATCGCTATCAAATTATCTATGACATTTTTCACAGAACTAGAACAAATAGTCCTAAAATTTATATGGAACCACAAAAGACCCAGAATTGCCAAAGCAATACTGAGGAAAACAGAACAAAGCTGGAGGCACAACCCTCCCAGACTTCAGACAATACTACAAAGCTAAAGTAATCAAAGTAGCATGGTATTAGCACAAAAACAGACATATAGATCAATGGAACAGAAAAGAGAGCCCAGAAATAAACCCACACACCTACAGTCAATTAGTCTTCGAAAAAGGAGGCAAGAATATACAATGGAGAAAAGACAGTCTTTTCAGCAAGTGGTGTTGGGAAAGCTGGACAGCCTCATGTAAATCAATGAAATTAGAACACTCACTTGCACCACACACACAAATAAACTCAAAATGGTTTAAAGTCCTAAATATAAAATATGACACCATAAAACTACAAGAGAACATACACAAAACATTCTCTGACATAAATCGTAGCAGTATTTTCTTAGATCCGTCTCCCAAGGCAAAAGAAATAAAAGCAAAAATAAACAAATGGGACCTAATCAAACTTAAAAGCTTTTGCACAACGGAGGAAACCGTAAACAAAATGAAAAGAAAACCTATGGACTGGGAGAAAGTATTTGTAAACGATGCAACTGATAAGGGGTTGATTTCCAAAATATACAAATAGCTTATACAACTTAATGTCATAAAACCAAACAACCTATTCAAAACTGGGCAGAAGATCTACATAGACATTTCTCTAAAGAAGACATAAAGATAGCCAACAGGCACATGGAAAGATGATCAACATCACTAATTATTAGAGAAATCCAAATCAAAACCACAATGCGGTATCACCTCACACTGGTCACAATGGCCATCATCAAAAAGTCTACAAATAATGAACGCTGGAGAGGTTGTGGAGAAAAGAGAACCCTTTTACACTGTTGGTGGGAATATAAATTGCTGCAGCTGCTATAGAAAACAGTATGGAGATTCCTTAAAGAACTAAAAATAGAGTTACCATATGATCCAGCAATCCCACCCCTGGGCATATATCTGGAAAAGATGAAAACTAATTCAAAAAGATACATGCCACCCCAGTGTTCATAGTGGCACTATTTACAATAGCCAAGACATGGAAGCAACATAAATGTCCATCTATAGATGAATGGATAAAGAAGACGTGGTACATATATACAATAGAATATTACTCAGACATAAAAAATAATGAAATAATGCCATTTGCAGCAACATGGATGGACCTAGAGATTATCAGACCAAGTGAAGTAAGTCAGACAAAGACAAATATTATATGATAGCACTTATATGTGGAATCTAAAAAATAATACCAATGAATTTATTTACAAAACAGAAACAGACTCACAGACATAGAAAACAAATGTATGGTTACCAAAGGGAAAAGGGGGGAGGGATAAATTAGGAGTATGGGATTAATAGATACACACTACTATATATAAAATAAACAACATCCTACTGTATAGTACAGGGAACTATATTCAGTATCTTATAATAATCTATAACAGAAAATAATCTGAAAAAATATGTATATATAACTGAATCACTTTGCTGTACACCTGAAACTAACACAGTATTGTAAATCAACTATACTTCAATTAAAAAAAGAAACTATTTCAGATAAAACAAAGTAAGATGAAATTTTAAAAAGAAGGTTTTAAAAGTTTGGATGAAAGCCACTTTGTAGTGCCCTTTTTGATATGCCCATGACCTATACTCACATAAAGTACATGTAGTTACTCTCATTTAACTATAATGCCCCATTCTTTAATCACTCCTGATGAATAAAATTCACTGTATTTTGTGCATAGAATTTATTCCTGACTTGAGTGGTTTCCTTTAAAGAAACAAAACCCTCATAAAATATTTTCTGTTAAGAGCTTCTTTTTCCTCCAAAGTGAAAATAGCTTTAAAAACTATTGAAGATATACATGTTTACTTTCATAGTTTTTAAAGATATTAAAAAAAAAATTATATAGCATATAAAGTAGAAGAATAAATTTACCTGTGATCCCAGGTACAACTGCTGGTGTACATCAGGTACAATTGCTGTTAACATTTCCACATATTTCTTTGAAGTCTTTTTCTATGCACACACTCTGTTACATATCATGTAAAACATGTTTTGATAAAAGCAAAAAAATAACCTCATACATTTATTTATGCAACTATAGATATCCTGAATACATACATATCCTGAAAAAAACTACATAGACATACACTCACATATACATATTTCACTGTCTATAAAGATAGATTTCATCATCTTCAGTGGTTATACAGTATTTCAATTCATGAATGTATCATCAGTTTTTTTCACTGAAGGACATTTAATTTTTCCAATATTTGCCTTTATAAACAATAGTGTGATGAACATTTTTGTACATATATTTTTGTGTAGTGCCCAATTATTTCTATTGAATATATTTCTTAAAGTGGAACTCAAACTGTACACACATGTGCAGTTTTAATATTGGCTATGAGAAAAGTTGGTACAATCTATAGTAGTAAAATGTGGCATCTGGTACGGAAATACTGAAAGGTTTGGATTTTATTAGAAAAAAGAATGACATTGTTTCTTGGAAATGCTTTTTTATTGACTTTAAAATGCTTGGTCTTTGTTGGTTAAGGACCTAACTGAATGCTCTGAAAGTGGTAATAACTGACCAGAAAAGTTCACTTAAGAAAAATGGTTACACAACCAGATGATTGGGTCCCCAGCTGGAATACTTAGTGGATTTCTAAGGCTCACAACTATTTTGAAACTAAAGGAATACAAATACCTTATCCTTGTTCACTGAGAATAATTCCCTCCCTTCATTCTTTTATTTTTTTAATATTCACATGACCTATATTTTCAAATGATGATTAGATTCAGACAAAAATAGGGTTAAATTGATGGATAACGGGGAAAATATTTAATCCAGAAGCAATTATACCACAACATATCCCTCTCTTAAGTAATCTTAGGCTCAAGAATGACTTGCCCCTGAAGAATGAAATTAAATTGTTTGAGACATTACTTTGATAATATTGAACGAGTTAAGAAGTACTATTATTTTTGTGTTATGAATTCATCTACTGTGCTGTACAATGATGACCTGTCACTCTTTTTTTTTTTAGCATATTTACTGGAGTATAATTGATTTATAATGGTGGGTTAGTTTCTG
>NC_041218.1:61287745-61289080 GCF_002837175.3 Physeter macrocephalus
TCTGAGGGTTGCCTTTTTGTCTTGTTTATGGTTTCCTTTGCTGTGCAAAAGCTTTTAAGTTTCATTAGGTCCCATTTGTTTATTTTTGTTTTTATTTCCATTTCTCTAGGAGGTGGGTCAAAAAGGATCTTGCTGTGATTTATGTCATAGAGTGTTCTGCCTATGTTTTCCTCTAAGAGTTTGATAGTGTCTGGTCTTACATTTAGGTCTTTAACCCATTTTGAGTTTATTTTTGTGTATGGTGTTAGGGAGTGTTCTAATTTCATACTTTTACATGTACCTGTCCAGTTTTCCCAGCACCACTTACTGAAGAGGCTGTCTTTTCTCCACTGTATATTCTTGCCTCCTTTATCAAAGATAAGGTGACTATATGTGTGTGGGTTTATCTCCGGGCTTTCTATCCTGTTCCATTGATCTATATTTCTGTTTTTGTGCCAGTACCATACTGTCTTGATTACTGTAGCTTTGTAGTATAGTCAGGGAGCCTGATTCCTCCAGCTCCATTTTTCGTTCTCAAGATTGCTTTGGCTATTCGGGGTCTTTTGTGTTTCCATACAAATTGTGAAATTTTCTGTTCGAGTTCTGTAAAAACTGCCAGTGGTAGTGTGATAGGGATTGCATTGAATCTGTAGATATCTTTGGGAAGTAGAGTCATTTTCGCAATGTTGATTCTTCCAATCCAAGAACATGGTATATCTCTCCATCTATTTGTATCATCTTTAATTTCTTTCATCAGTGTCTTATAATTTTCTGCATACAGGTCTTTTGTCTCCTTAGGTAGGTTTATTCCTAGATATTTTATTCTTTTTGTTGCAATGGTAAATGGGAGTGTTTTCTTAATTTCACTCTCAGATTTTTCATCATTAGTGTATAAGAATGCCAGAGATTTCTGTGCATTAATTTTGTATCCTGCTACTTTACCAAATTCATTGATTAGCTCTAGTAGTTTCCTGGTAGCCTCCTTAGGATTCTCTATGTATAGTATCATGTCATCTGCAAACAGTGACAGCTTTACTTCTTCTTTTCCTATTTGGATTCCTTTTATTTCTTTTTCTTCTCTGATTGCTGTGGCTAGAACTTCCAAAACTATGTTGAATAAGAGTGGTGAGAGTGGGCAACCTTGTCTTGTTACTGATTTTAGTGGAAATGGTTTCAGCTTTTCACCTTGAGGACGATGTTGGCTGTGGGTTTGTCTTATATGGCCTTTATTATGTTGAGGAAAGTTCCCTCTATGCCTACTTTCTGCAGGGTTTTTATCATAAATGGGTGTCGAAGTTTGTCAAAAGCTGTCTCTGCATCTATTGAGATGATCATATGGTTTTTCTCCTTCAATTT
>NC_041218.1:61289881-61291883 GCF_002837175.3 Physeter macrocephalus
GTTGTTACGTCTCCTTTTTCATTTCTAATTCTATTGATTTGAGTCTTCTCCCTTTTATTCTTGATGAGTCTGGCTAATGGTTTATCAATTTTATTTATCTTCTCAAAGAACCAGCTTTTAGTTTTATTGATCTTTGCTATTGTTTCCTTCATTTCTTTTTCATTTATTTCTGATCTGATCTTTATGATTACTTTCCTTCTGGTAACTTTGGGGTTTTTTCGTTCTTCCTTCTCTAATTACTTTAGGTGCAAGGTTAGGTTGTTTATTTGAGATGTTTCTTAAGGTAGGATTGTATTGCTATAAACTTCCCTCTTAGAACTGCTTTTGCTGCATCCCATAGGTTTTGGGTCGTCGTGTCTCCATTGTCATTTGTTTCTAGGTATTTTTTTATTTCCTCTTTGATTTCATCAGTGATCACTTCGTTATTAAGTAGTGTATTGTTTCGCCTCCATGTGTTTGTATTTTTTACAGATCTTTTCCTGTAATTGATATCTAGTCTCGTAGCATTGTGATCAGAAAAGATACTTGATACGATTTCAATTTCCTTAAATTTACCAAGGCTATATTTGTGACCCAAGATATGATCTATCCTGGAGAATGTTCCATAAGCACTTGAGGAGAATGTGTATTCTGTTGTTTTTGGATGGAATGTCCTATAAATATCAATTAAGTCCCTCTAGTTTAATGTATCACTTAACACTTGTGTTTCCTTATTTATTTACATTTTGGATGATCTGTCCATTGTTGAAAGTGGGGTGTTAAATTCCCCTACTATGATTGTGTTACTGTTGATTTCCCCTTTTATGGCTGTTAGTATTTGCCTTATGTATTGAGGTGCTCCTATGTTGGGTGCATAAATATTTACAATTGTTATATCTTCTTCTTGGATTGACCCCTTGATCATTATGTAGTGTCCATCTTGTCTCTTGTAAAAGACTTTATTTTAATAGTCTTTATTTTAAAGTCTATTTTGTCCTTTATAAGAATTGCTACCCCAGCTTTCTCCTGATTTCCATTGGCATGGAATATCTTTTTCCATCCCCTCACTTTCAGTCTGTATGTGTCCCTAGGTCTGAAGTGGGTCTCTTGTAGACAGCATATATACGGGTCTTATTTTTGTATCCATTTAGCCAGTCTGTGTCTTTCGGTCGTAGCACTTAATCCGTTTACATTTAAGGTAATTATCTATATGTATGTTTCTATTCCCATTTTCTTAATTGTTTTGGGTTTGTTATTGTAGGACTTTTCCTTCTCTTGTGTTTCTTGCCTAGAGAAGATCCTTTAGCATTTGTTGTAAAGCTGGTTTGGTGGTGTTGAACTCTGGCCTGTCACTCTTTGTATTTAATTTTTGACAGTTTGATTATTATGTGTCTTGGCGTGTTTATCCTTGGATTTATCCTGAATGGGACTCTCTGTGCTTCCTGGACTTGATTGACTATTTCCTTTCCTATATTAGGGAAGTTTTCAACTATAATCTCTTCAAATATTTTCTCAGTCCCTTTCTTTTTCTCTTCTTCTTCGGGGACCCCTATAATTCGAATGTTGGTGCGTTTAATGTTGTCCCAGAGGTCTCTGAGACTGTCCTCAGTTCTTTTCATTCTTTTTTCTTTATTCTGCTCTGCAGTAGTTATTTCCACTATTTTACCTTCCAGGTCACTTATCCGTCCTTCTGCCTCAGTTATTCTGCTACTGAGCCCATCTAGAGTATTTTTCATTTCATTTATTGTGTTGCTCATCGTTGCTTGCTTCCTCTTTATTTCTTCTAGGTCCTTGTTAACTGTTTCTTGCAATTTGTCTATTCTATTTCCAAGATTTTGAATCATCTTTACTATCATTATTCTGAATTCTTTTTCAGGTAGACTGCCTATTTCCTCTTCATTTGTTAGGTCTGGTGTGATTTTATCTTGCTCCTTCATCTGCTGTGTGTTTTTCTGTCTTCTCATTTTGCTTATCTTACTGTGTTTGGGGTCTCCTTTTTACAGGCTGCAGGTTCGTAGTTCCC
>NC_041218.1:61291905-61292216 GCF_002837175.3 Physeter macrocephalus
GGTTCTTGGTGTTGAGATGGAGATCTCTGGGAGATTTTCGCCGTTTGATATTGAGTGGAGCTGGGAGGTCTCTTGTGGACCAGTGTCTTGAGGTTGGTTCTCTCACCTCAGAGACACAGCCCTGACGCCTGGCTGGAGCACCAAGAGTCTTTAATCCACACGGCTCAAAATAAAAGGGAGAAAAAATAGAAAGGAAAGAAAGGAAGGAAGAAAGGAAGGAGGGAGGGAAGGAAGGAAGAAAGGAAGGGAGGAAGGAAGAAAGGAAGGAAGAAAGGAAGGAAGAAATGAAGGAAGGAAGAAAGCAAGAAAGG
>NC_041218.1:61292941-61323705 GCF_002837175.3 Physeter macrocephalus
GTTCTCCCGGGGAAGCTGTCCCTGGATCCCGGGACCCCGGCAGTGGCGGGCTGCACGAGCTCCCGGGAGGGGCGGTGTGGAGAGTGACCTGTGCTCGCACACAGGCCTCTTGGTGGCGGCAGCAGCAACCCTAGCGTCCCACACCCGTCTCTGCTGTCCGTGCCGACAGCCGCGGCTCACGCCCGTTTCTGGAGCTCCTTTACGTGGTGCGCTTAATCCCCTCTCCTCTCGCACCAGGAAACAAAGAGGCAAGGAAAAAAGTCTCTTGTCTTTTCGGTAGCTCCGTGCCCGTTTCTGGAGCTCCTTTAAGTGGCGGGCTTAAACCCCTCTCCTCGCGCACCAGGAAGCAAAGAGGGAAGAAAAGGTCTCTTGCCTCTTCAGCAGCTCCACAACCGGACTCCCTCCCAGCTAGCCGTGGTGCACTAACCCCTTCAGGCTGTTTTCACTCTGCCAACTCCAGACCTTTCCCTGGGATCCGACTGAAGCCCGAGGCTCAGCTCCCTGCCCACGCCCGCCCCGGCGGGTGAGCAGACAAGCCTCTCGGGCTGGTGAGTGCCGGTCGGCACCGATCCTCTGCGGGAATCTCTCCGCTTTGCCCTCCGCACCCTGTTGCTGCGCTCTCTTCCGCGGCTCCGAAGCTCCCCCCGTCCGCCACCCGCGTCTCCGCCCGCGAAGGGGCTTCTAGTGTGTGGGAACCTTTCCTCCTTCACGGCTCCCTCCCACTGGTGCAGGTCCCGTCCCTATTCTTTGTCTCTGTTTATTCTTTTTTCTTTTGCCCTACCCATGTACGTGGGGAGTTTCTTGCCTTTTGTGAGGTCTGAGGTCTTCCGCCAGCGTTCGGTGGGTGTTCTATAGGAGAAGTTCCACGCGTAGATGTATTTTTGATGTATCTGTGAGGAGGAAGGTGATCTCCGCGTCTTACTCTTCCGCCATCTTCTCGCCTCCTTGGCCTGTCACTCTTGACAACATAGAAAAGAGATCCACTTTGATCTCTAGAAGTTAAAGCTGCAGGCAGGAATCAGTGTGGATGATAGACCTCCTGTTCCAGACTCTCAAACACAGAAACTCCAGGACAGGAGGAAAACCTATCCTATAACAAATGGGAGAGTTACCTTCAACAGAAACTGCCCTTCTATGTAATAAACACCTTTCAAAATACGTAGACAACTGGAGAATCTTATTTCTACCAACACTACTGCCATCATCTCAAAATTCCTCATCTTTTTCAGACATTAGAAATATAAATCAACTGGCTTAATTTGAAACCTGACTCCTTTTTTAAAATTAATTTTTATTGGAGTATAGTTGATTTACAATGTTTTGTTAGTTTCTGCTGTACAGCAAAGTGAATCAGTTATACATATACATATATCCACTCTTTTTTAGATTCTTTTCCCATATAGGTCATTACAGAGTATTGAGTAGAGTTCCCTATGCTATACAGCAGGTCCTTATTAGTTATCTATTATATATATAATAGTGTGTATATGTCAATCCCAACCTCCCAACTTATCCCCAATCTCCTTTCCCCCTTGGTAACGATAAGTTTGTTTTCTACATCTGTGACTATATCTCTGTTTTGTAAATAAGTTCATTTGTACCATTTTTAAAGATTCCACATATAAGTGATATCATATGATATTTGTCTTTGTCTGACTTACTTCCCTCAGTATGACAATCTCTAGGTCCATCCATGTCAGTGCAAATGGCATTATTTCATTCGTTTCTTATGGCTGAGTATTCCATTGTATATATGTACCACATCTTCTTTATCCATTCATCTGTCGATGGACATTTAGGTTGCTTCCATGTCTTGGCTATGGTAGACAGTGTTGCAATGAATACTGGGATGCATGTACCTTTTCAAATTATGAAACCCATGACTCTTACTGAGACAAGTTAGTGAAAGGATTAATTAACAGCTGTCCACAAATATTCAAAGCACCCATCAGTCTCTTCTGAATAAATGGAAAGGACAACAGATAAAGCCTAAGAAGGTGCTTTGTGACTAGAATTTGCCATACTAATGTGAGTTATTATTAACACATTTAAAGAAAAGTTGAAGAGACAATGGGTAATTTGAACCAACCTATTAATCTAGAATTACTTATGACGGAAAAGAAATTTTTATAAATGGAATTAGACACAGGCTTCAAGAATACAAGTGCTATAACAAAGAAGAGGCTAACTGATTGTTTCTCTCCATCTTTATTCTACCTCTTCTCCGTCCCCTTCCTCCCCTAGAATACAAGTTTAAGTTTAATCTAGAGCTTTAAATTAGATGGTAGAAATATTTTTTGATGATGCATATATTTTAACTACTGCAATGGGACTATAAAACAACATATAAAATCAATTTCCCTAGAAAATGTTTAATAATAAAGTTGCTATTATTGGTCTGGGTTGGTTTGGCTCTTAGAGAGACATAAAATGAGGGGATCCTGAAAACTTTCCAGTTCCTTGAGTCTGTACCATACTTTGGACTCTGCCTCCTCTGAGTGTTAGGAAGCCCTGGGCAACTACCCTCTATGATTCTGCAAATAATCTCTATTTGGAAGAAAGTTTATTCTAATAATGAGTGGATATAGCTCAGATATTTATTTCCCTTCATTTGCCCAACATCTACAGAGAGGTATTCTGCCTCAGTATTATTATTTATTTTCTCTTCCTGATGATATCACTGTGGCCTACTTGATTTTAAAGATTTGGTTATACATTTTTACACACACATTCATTAATAATGGAAAATAAAAAAGATACATTCATACCAAGTAATTCTGCCTAAGGAAATTTGAGCTTTTTTGTGTGTTTTAACCTGTTGACCAGAGCTGGCCATTTGCATGAACTAAAAAGGCAGCCACTGACTACAATGATTGGTTGAGGGACATAGATCCAACACGTTATACCCTTATCCTCCCTGTATTTGTCAAATGGCCTGAAGATCTTAACATTAGGATAATTCTTGAATGGCCTTCTTAAGGACCTAAGAGTTTGAATTTATGTGGGAGAAGAAATATACTACTTGGTTAATATAGCAGCCTGGTTAATTTATATGGTCACTGCAATATTCCACTAGGCAGAGAACAGATCTCAGAGGGAAAATGAAGGCAAAGACAAGAATTGAAAGGAAGTTGATAGTGTAACTGTGGGAACAGAGGTTCCTGCCCAGGCCCAATCCTGGATGCCCACAGAAAGGCTTGATGTTAGGTCTTACTTGGCCCTACTGCCTAGCAAAGAGTCTGGTGCTGAACGAATAAATAAAGGAATGAATATGTGGGTGTCAAGGTGAGAGGGTATTTAATAAGTGTTGATGGTGGAGGCAGCCTCATAAAATTGAGAGTACCTAGATGGGGGTGGTATGGATATATAGGGAATAAATTTAAATTTTTTAAGGGTGCCTCTCAAGATCTGGAATTTGTTTTGGGAACAGTCCCCCATAGCAGTTGCCTCTTGTGGGATTTTCTGAGGGTAGAAGTGGCAGGGTCCTCTTTTATGGCCTCTCTCTCTGTATACTAGCCCACATTGTCAGCCATATTTTCCTCAGGGCCATTGCACAGACCACCACTAAGGAACTCAGTCCTCTGTCCAGTATACCTTGCTGATGGGGACATCAATCTTCCTCATAGTTGTTCCTCCCAGGTTTTCATAATAAAAATGTTCTCAGCTATTTGGGCAAGGACTTTTTTTTTCCCAGACTAGATGCAAAAATACCTCTTTGCACTGGGCCTATCTCATATGTCTTTTCAAAGCAGCATGGGGGGAAAAAAAGACTTAGAAGATATTCACAGTTTTTCACAGTAAACTCAAACCTTTCTGATGTGGGTTCCTGACATCTTTGGCTGAACTGAGCAGCTGGGGGGCGAGGAGGAGGTAATGGTGGTCAAGTAACTTCCAGCATTCAACCACCATCCTGTTTGGGTTGAGGGCCTCAAGTAACACACTTGGTGGGAGGCCTGGGCTGAGCAGGATGAGTCTTCCTCCCAGGGAGCCAAGGAGAACACAAGATCATTGTCAATAAGGCTCAGGGGCTGCTGCAGAAGGCTTGGGCAGTGGCTGTCCCCAAATACCCACTGCCAGGGAGTTCACAGAGCAGCACTGGCTGTGACCTCAAAGGGATGGAGGAAACTGCCACGCTGGTCTGGGGTCACACTGTGTGTGGTGACAGGGAAAGGAATGTGGACTTTGGCTGAGTGAAGAGAGGAAATATGGGAACCTAGGAGAAGAGCCACATGAATTTGTTGAAGATTTACCACCAGCCAGGGAGGGTAATGTTTCTTGACCCTCCAGATGTGGTTTAGGAAGCCCCAATCTATTAGCTGCTGTGAGAAGTCTCACTCTCCATTGGGTACCATCTCAACAAACAACATGAGCTCTTTCGTGGGGGACAGAACTAATTGTTGGGTCCATTCCATGGAGAGTCAAGGTGCATCAAAGGAAGAAGTCATTTCATAAGCACACAGATTTGTCCTTGACTTGGATTGTTGTAAAACTAATTTGCAACTAGAAATTACAGAAAACTCTCAAAGGGGGAAATTACTTAGTAAAGTCTTAATTACAGCTGTGAATGGTGGAATCCAGCAGGTTGGATTAGGAACAGGAGTATCTGGGATGGAGCCCATTGTCTTCCATTTTCTAGTTGTGATGGATTTGAGTAAGTCGCAAAACCTGAGTTTCAGTTTCATTCCTATAAAATGAGGATAACCATTCCTTTCCTATGTCTCTCACAGTGTTGTTGTGAAGGCCATAGGTGGAAAACATTCTTTCAATTCTAAAGTTCCATACAAGTGCAAAGATTTATATTTGCTAGAGATCAGATACCTTTCCTCCCATTTCCTAAATGCCACTCTGCCACTGCACAGAATACAAAAGGTTGACTCACAGTAAATACTAAAACAAAGAAACAAAAAAAATCATGCAGCTATAGAGCAAATATTGTGATGGAATGATCTCACATTGCAACAAACAATGGGACAGGCCTAGTCCTATACAGTTGGAGTTCCAAAGCCCAGCTAGTTGCATGTTATTGTCAAGGCCTGCATTCAGAAAACTTCAACATTTACCTTTATTTTATTATTTTTTTAAATAACTTAACCCACTGCTTCTTAGCTGATTAGCACAGACATAAACCAGAAAAGACTGCTCTGTGACCTCAGAAGTTTGAACAAATAATACTCCATCCAGGCTGTAATTACATAAGAGATATAACCAAGACAAATGTGGACCATTTGTAATAACCTCTGAATGTTGATATGAAACTGTTCACGTCCAGCTGATTTCTATAGAGAGTAAAATAAAAAGGAATCAAAATATTATGTACTAGTAATATGAGGTAAGACTCTAAGAAGTATAATTCAACTTCTATTACTGATGGAAATGCTCTAGGAATAGAAAAAAAACTGAGAAAACTGCATTGTTAAAGACCTTAAGTCCTTCAGAGCTGCCTTAAATCCTTTTTATAACAAGACAGGACATAAACCAATGCAGATAGACACACATTAAAATATGTCCAGAATTCTTCCCTGCACATATTTTTAGTCTATTTTTACCTGGCCAAAAGGAATACAGAATTAGAAAAAGTGGCTGGTGAAATAAATCTCCACAAGGGAACCAAATAATCATTTAGTCCAATAACTGAAGACAAACATTAAAAGAAGGTGCTTTTTTGGTTTGTTGTTGTACCTCTATTGCTCTTCACTGCCCCCACCCCCCCACCATAATGGTAGTTTTAGGGGCTTATCTTTTACTTCTCTTTGTTTTACGCGTCACTGTCATACTCCGCATAACTGAAATGGCCACTGGGACTGGGAATGCAAGGGAATTCTGAAATGAAATCTATAAGAACTATTTATACAACTCTTAATCACCCAATTTAATTGAACTTTCAAATAAATGTCTAGGATTAGGGGACGAGTTACTTAAATTTAGACTCAGCAGCATGATGAACTATATTATGCAGTCATTTAAATAAATGAAAAATATTTACACTATAATGTAAGGGAGAGTTAGTATAATTCAAAATATGATTAAACATTATCTGAAATCTATGTTCAAGCAGAAGGTAAACTGTAGTAACATATGGGGATTGTGGTCATGTGCTTGCTGATAACATTACCTTTAATACTATTTTGGAATTGCATTTAAAAACATTAATGTTTCTTATTTTTCAGTCTGAACAATGGTTGCTCAGCTGCCATTTTGATCCCCATAAAAAAGAAGAAGAATCCAGGACCTCTTCAACGTTCAATTTAGTGTAGATTTTTAAATTTTCTAACACACTCTGAAAGATTTTGTATTCACGCTGTTTAATGTTTTTCTCTGAATGATGTCCAAACTTCTACTTCTGCCCTCACAAGTGCAATATTGCCTGAATTTTTTTTTGGCTGCGTTGGGTCTTCGTTGCTGCACACGGGCTTTCTCTAGTTGCGGCGAGCAGGAGCTACTCTTCGTTGCGCTGCGCAGGCTTCTCAATGCGGTAGCTTCTCCTGTTGAGGAGCGTGGGCTCTAGGCGTGCCAGCTTCAGTAGCTGCAGCACGCAGGCTCAGTAGTTGTGACATGTGGGCTCTAGGGCATGCGAACTTCAGTAGCTGTGGCTCGATGGCTCTAGAGCGCAGGCTCAGTAGCTGTGGCGCACAGGCTTAGTCGCTCTGTGGCATGTGGGATCTTCCCGGACCAGGGATCGAACCCGTGTCCCCTGCATTGGCAGGCGGATTCTTAACCACTCTGCCACCAGGGAAGTCCTGCCTGAATTTAACAACTATTTAATCTATTTCTCTTGAATAAATACTTTACTAAGCTCCTAAGAGGTACATATGTAATAAGTTTTTTGGTAATATGCACATTATATCTTTCCATTTCATTTAAATTTGATTTTTAAAAATTAATTGGCATTTCTAAAACACTATGGAAACTGCTGATGAAAAGAGAAACCAGAGCAACAGTGAAAGAAACTGATAAATTGCTCTTATGTTCCTGAAGATCCTGCAGTTTCGGATTCAGTCAAAATGTAGTGAGATCCTATGTACCATAACAGGCACCACACCTGACCCATTGAATGACTTTTCACTCAACTTCCCAGACTCTATGCCATTGGATTATTTGCTCCATTCTACAAATGGGCACACTGGGGTTCAGAGAGGTTCAGTCATCGACCAAAGTCACAGAGCTGGTGAGAGGCTGGATTTTAACTCCAGTCTTCTGATTTCAAATCTAGGGCTCTTTTGATCAGAGCTTGCTCTAATATATTGAATTTGATAAATTCATCCTTTTTACATAAATAGGTGTTTTTTTGGTTTTTCTTTTAAATTCAAGTAATATTCCACAAAATAATCACATCTCAAAGTGAATAAATATAAAACTACACATGAGAAAGGCATATTTCTATTAAAAAATAGATGGTAGGACTAGAAAAATGAGGTAGCTAAGATGGTAACATAATCACAAAGGACTCTGATAAAACTATTTGATTCTTAAATCAAGGTATGGCAGAGTGAGTGTAATGTTACCTGACCCACAGGTTGTAGATTAGTTTCTACCTGGCCAACATAAGTCTGGGCATGATTTCTTAGCTCTGCTAGTTATTGTAGGACTCCAGGCTGACATTAAAATAGGGATCTCCTGTCTAAGTAGGGAAAATGGTACTGCTCAAAGGAGTGAGATGAGTGCCTTCTCGCTAGATGGGGCTTCTTGGAGCCATGAGGACTGGGCTGTTAGTTCAGTGGCCTAGTGCTTTGGACAGGCATGAGAACAGGAGGAGGATTCAAGGAACCAAGCCAATCCAATAAAAACAGGAAGTAAAATATTAGTATGAGATGGTAGATTAAAAAAAAATACCCCAGAGGACCAGTGGGTAGGACAACTGGGTTTTAGTCCTGGGCCTTTCACTAAGGAGGTGGATAAGTTTGGATAAATTACATGATCATTTTGGACTTCTATTTTTCATATGTAAAATGATGAAATTGAATTACATGATCTACTATCTCTCCCAACTCCCATCTCTCTCCTTATGTTGTATTTTGCCAGGAATTCCTAATTTGCCAGTAGATCCAAAGATTCAGGACTGAGGGAAATCTAAAACCTTTGCTCACTGGGGTATTTCAAGGCTCTGGGGAAAAGCATCTCTGCTTCAAATACTGAGAGGCAATTTTTCTTTACTCATGATGATCCTGGTTTGATTGGATCATCAGTAACATTTTGAGAGAATTGGAAATTTTATAAACTTTTCCTCAAGATGGGCTCAAGAAATGCTTAAAAGAAACAAAAATCATGGAGCTGGAGAAATAAAAAGGACAACTAGTAAAAAGAGACCTTCTATAGGTAAGACTGGACTCACGTCAGGCAGAAGTCCTTGGAAGAAGATATAGGGGTGAGTGGAAACCAGAGAAGGATTCATTCATTTATTCAACAAACTGGATACTTACCAAATTCAAGACTCTGTGCTGGTTAGTTAAGACATAATATTCAATTACAGATACTGTTTTCAAGGACTTTTATGTTCAGAGGTGACATAAAAATATACATAAATAACAGTAATACAGGGTAGAAAACATTGTTTCACTAGAAATAGAAGTAAAGATAAAAGTGCCACTATGATCACAATGATGAAGGCACAACACCTTCTGATGATCAAAGATGTCAGGAAATGGCATTTGAACCAAAGTGCAATAAAAGCTCACTGAAAGGAATCTAGGTAAAGGAGGTGAAAGACAGATGCAACTATAAGCCATAGAGAGTAAACATACTAATTCTGGGCCACTTATAACTGTTTCGGATCCAACCCAGGGCAGGAACCCTCTGATCTCCCTGGCACCTTGGATCCAGCCTGCCATCCTTGGATCCTGAACTGTACTGTGAATGGAAGCAGAGCTTCTGTTTGTTTGCTTGTTTGTTTTGTTTTGTTTTGTTTTTTTAAATTAATTTATTTTAATTTTTGGCTGCCTTGGGTCTTTATTGCTGCACGCGGGCTTTCTCTAGTTGCGATGAGCGGGGGCTACTCTTCCTTGTGGTGCGCGGGCTTCTCATTGGGTGGCTTCTCTTGTTACAGAGCTCGGGCTCTAGGTGCACGAGCTTCAGTAGTTGTGGCACTCGGGCTCAGTAGTTGTGGCTCACGGGCTTAGTTGCTCCGCGGCATGTGGGATCTTCCCGTGCCTGGGCTCGAACCTGTGTCCCCTGCATTGGCAGGCAGATTCTTAACCACTGTGCCACCAGGGAAGCCCAGAGCTTCTGTTTTGATATCATCTGGCTATTTTGATCATGTGAGCATACTACAGTTTTATGGAAGAAGGTTATTAATGTTTGCAATGATGTATTGAAGTGGTTAAAAGTTTAGAGTTGTCAGATTCTAACATACCTCAGGATTAGGTTTGAAGGAAGGCTTCCTTTTTTCCAGTTGTCTAAAGATGGAGCCAGATGCAGGGTGATTTAGTAGTAAGAGCCCAGGACTCAGAGCCAAGTCCCAGCTCCAGACCTCACTCAGGGTAAGACTTGATCACATCACTTATCACTTTGAGCCTTAGCTTCATAATCTGTAAATGGGGTTTACAGAACTGCTCTGTCTACCCTACTAGATTCTTATAAAAACCAAATTAAATAAGGTTTTAAGTTAGTACTTTCGTCTTCCGTAATAGCAGGCATGTGTTGTGTGCATCTTTATCTCTTTAACCCCTAACCCTTAACGTTGCACATACCAGACCCTTGACCAGTTATGTTCCATTGTGTTGTGTTGCCCTTTAAATAAACCACATCAGGCCCCTGCTATGCCCTTGCTTGGGAGTGTGGATTTGACTGTCTCAGTGGCTATTTATCCCTTTGGTCCATCACAGCTGATCAAGGTGATCTTCTCTGATGAAGTACAGTGTAGTCTTCCATTATATCATGCTGTTTTCCTGTGGTCACCATTCATCAACACAGTGTCATTTGTCATATAAAAGGATTTGCTATTCAAGAGCCTGGGGTCTGTTCTGTGTTAGCTAACAGTTATCCACCATGGGACGGCTAACAATACCACTCAACGGGAAATCATGCTTTAAATGATTTGTTTTATTTTAGTCATGTCATCCTGTGTAGCTCTGCATTGCTTTATCTGAGCTATGGAAATAGTTTCGAGTGTGAGTGGTCAGAATCAAGCAGCGTTCTCTCACTTCATCGAATATGGCACATATTCTCTCCGGAAAATCCTATGGACATTTTGCAGACCTGCTTATCTCAGGAAGACTGAAGTTTTCAGAAGGCTGCTCTTCCTATTTAGGGGTAAGTGGCAAGGGGAGGAAATGTTCGCTACTGTTTGGGTTGTGTTTTCTTAGCTTGGCAATGGATTAGAACTTAATGGGATTGATTAATGACTCACACACGGGAGACCAGGTCCAGTAGTTTGGGCTGAATGAGGCTGAGTGCCTATTTTGCTTTTCACTCTCCCAGGACCTTTAGCAACTGTAAAGTATCTACTTCCCCAGTTTACTCTTGGGGGTAGATTAGACGGAGAAGAAATGTATTTTGAGTAGACTTCAATGTACCTTATCTGCAGCTCTCTGGGGAATGTCACCCCCAAGGGAATGATATGTCTGATTTCATAGAGACAGTGGGGTTGAGCACTTAAACTCTTTTGAAATGGCTTTCCGAAATTATCTCATTTGATTTTTTGAGATTTGCTTCCAGAACTTTTCATTTGGGAAGGTTAGACTATCAGACTGACTTGGTGGAGAAGTCAGCACCTTAGCAAGAAGATAAGACTCAGGATGTAAGTGCCCAGAGGTCTGGCACCACTCACCAGCCTGGCATGCCCTATTATAGTGGCTAGGCGTGTTTCTGTCCACCTTTCCACAGCCCCTTCCCAGCTGAAGTGCAAGTCCCTTAAGAGTAGAAACCAGATCTTACCCATATTTTGGTTCATCTGTTGAAAGTGTTTCAATGTGTTAGCTGCTGCGGCTAATGAGTGTTTTCCTTATTAATGTATACATGTATGCAACAAATAATTGGACGTATTCTAGGCAATAAGGCTACGGATGTGAGCCAAACCAAGCTCCCTACCTTCAGGGAGTTTGCTTTCTAATGGTGGAGAAAGCCTTCCATGAACAATCAAATTAATATTCAATCTTGTATCAGGCTGCTATGAGTGTGATAAAAAAAAATGAAGCAGATTAAAGGCATAGAGAGTCACAAGGAATACTGTTTTAGATCAGGCAGCCAGGAAAGGTCATTCAGAGGAAGTGACATTTGAGCAGGGGCCTGAATGGAGAAAGGAAGGGAGCTATGTCGATGTGTATCTAGGAAAAGTGCTTTCCAGATGGAGGGACAGAGCAAGTATAAAGGTGGTATAGGACTGTGGTTAAGAAAATGGTCTCTAGAGTTTGGTTGACTAGGTTCAAATTCTGGCTCCTCCACTTATATCTCTGCATGAAATAATTATGATGACAATTGTTGGTGTTCTTTAAGTACTCACCACACATCAGTTACAATGCTAAACGTTTTACATAAGCTTTCCTGTTGAATTCTCACATCAACCCCACAAAATCAGTACTATTATGGATCCTATTCTACGAACAAAGAAATGAAGCAAAAAGAGATTAGTGAATAGTGGAGCCAGGATTCAATCCCTGCAGTTTGACTGGAGAGACAGTAGTTTTAAAACAAAATAAAATGTGGGATGAGCATAGCCAGATGTGGGAAAATTGGGACACTTGCCCTTTGTAATGTCTCTCTCTCCTGCCAGTGACCTCTTTTCTTCCAATACTGCCTCGGACCTTCTGAACTGGTTTGGGAGTGGTGTACCCATATGCATTACCACCTCTTTTTCTGGACTTTTCCACACAGAAATTATTCCTGGTTCCCACACCTTGGGGAACAGCCATTCTGGTCTTAGTATAAACTGTCAAACTAAGTTCAGCAAAAGTGCCAGTGGGAATTGTGATTTAGCAGAAATAGCAGGAAATGATAAGTCTTGGCTTTGCAAGTAACCAGCTGTGTGACCTAGGTCAAGCAATTGGATCTCTGAGCCTCAGTTTCCTCCTACGTAAAATGAATTGGTACTATTTCTACTCTCTTCTCACCTAATATTAAATATTATTTCTCCTGTAGAAATCAAATGAGGTCACACATGGTAAAGTAAAATGTAAGCTTTATTCGAGGACAGCATATTGTTATTCATATGCAGACACATCCTGTGATGTTTAATTTCTTGATTATTAGAATATGTTACTGGGACAAACTTCTGGCCTATTTTCATATTTCTGTTTCCGATGTCATACTTTACCACTCCTTCCAATTCTTCAAATTTCATTGCTCAGAACAATGAAAACTGGACTTTCACCAACAATTTACTTAAATGTTCGCTTCTTTAAAAACTAAAAATTAGAGCAGTTTGTACCTTTTGGAATTGAAGCTATTTGACTCTGTAATATCAAACATGTGTATTTATTTTGTTGTACAGAAAAATCTCTGTTAACCAGAATGCTAAGAGGATTAAGAGATTTAAAATAACTTACTCCTGGTTAACTAAAAGGCAAAAATGCATTAGAAACCCCTTTCTTTTTTTATACTGTAGACAATACTTTTGAAATACATCATTTGCTTCTCTGATTTAGGAAGTAGAGCCCAATGAGGATAACCAAATCTCTGTGTGTATATGTGTGTGTGCTTGCGTGCGTGTGAAGGCAGGGTGTGGGGAGAGAGAGAGAGAGAGATTATTATTATATTTTGGAGAACAGAATTGACAGTTTGAACTTCTCTGTTCGGTGTACAACACTATATATACAGTCACAGGCAACATAAGAAATTGAATTAACGAAGAAATAACCTTTAGAACATCACTTAGAATAATGAAGACTCATTACAAATTAAAAAGATGTCAATAATAAAATCTACATAGTGGTTAAGGGCTTAGGCTCAATGCCAGTCCACTTGGGTTGGAATCCTGGCTTGGTTACTTAGTAGCTCTGTGGCCCTGGATAAGTTACTTAACTTCTCTGGGTCCCTAATGTTCTCATCTGTAAAATTTGGATAATAATAATAATACCTACTTCATAGAGTTATGCAAGTAAAGGCAGTACCTGATGCATAGTAAGTGCCCTATAAAGGTTCGAATTATTTCTGTGTTGGTGGTGATGAGCACTTAACTATGTCTTTAACATACTAATCCACAACAACTCTGTGAAGCAGGTACTATTATTATCTTTATTTTACAGATGAGAAAATTAAATAGACAAAATGAGTAACTTGCCTAAGGCCACTTAGCTAGTACCAGTGTGGCTGAGAACCCATCCCACACCTGTCTGGCTCCAAATCCATGGTCCTAACCCCCATCCTTAGCCACTTTGGTCACATATTTCCTGATCTCAATCCTTCTTATCACCTATCCTATTTTTCGTTATTTACCTTTGTTCTCAGGGTTAGAATAAACAAAGCATTTATGAAATGGAATGGCACTGAAAAATCAAAATTGAGATCTGATAGTTTGACTCCATTTAATGAGGTTTTGGGGCATTATTTGTTAGTGAACATGGTCCTTTAAATAAATCACATATTGGGAGTGGACTTGAAAAAATTATTTTAAAATTAATATTTCTTTTGCATCAAACCTACTAAAGTCATCACAAGATTCACCTAGAGCAATTTTATTCTGTTTGGCTTTGGGATGCTTGGAAATTTTTTTTCAGTTAGTGTTCTGTCTTAGAATGTATTCTTCCAGAGGTCCAGGTTAAACTCTCAATGGTGCCTAGAACACCCACTTGGGTGCATATTTACATTATTTGATGTGGGCGATGGATTGCTTGACAGATGTAGCCTGTGAAGATGTGAGGATGGGGTGAAGAAAGGTATGCATGATCAAGTCTGTCTTTTCCAGTAATAGTAATAGGTCATGGCTGCATTTTGAAGGGAAAGGGAAAATTACTTTTCCAACCCAGAGTATAAAACTATGACTCATGCTGGAATTGTTCCAGAATGTTGGTCAAATTATCCAGATTGACATCTAAAGCTTAAAGATCTTGGGAAGACAACGTAGAGAGCTGAAATGCAGGGACAGACACATGGGAAGCTTAGATTCATTGGAAAAACATGAACTGGTTTGAGAAAAAGAATAAGAAAAGCAGAGTGTATAACATTAAAAAAGAAAATCAAAGAAATGCCTTTAAAATAACTTTCCTGATCTCCTTAGATAATGCTAGGAACTCCAAACTCCCTACCCAGCAAATTAATGGGATATCCAAAGAAAACCAATCCCTCCTTGTAAACAAAGTGGAAATTTCCTTCTTTCCAAAAGGGCCCCAGTCCCAGCCATAGAGGAAGCAAGGAGACGAAAACACATTTCTGCCTGAAATGACCTCCTATTTTAAGAAAAAACAACAGCCTCAAAAGAAGGAAAGGAAAAACAAAGTTCCACCCAGAAGGAAATTGTATGTAAACAGCCCAAAGGGAGGCCAAGACTGAGAGGGCTGGAATACTGAAATAAGCAACGAGCAAAGGCCTCTGACATTGTCGTTAGCCTCTGACAATATCAGAATCTGAGCTTTGAGACAACTGCTTTGTGATTGAAAAAAAAGGGTTGGGGTTAGGGAGGATCCGGACAAAAGCAAGCTGGTTGAAAGGTCCCTTCTGAAGCTGTGGAAAGTTTGATCTTTGAAGTTTGCCTACTTTTTCAGGACTCTGCTAGTGTGCAGCCTGGGGGAGCTCAGCAACCACAAAGTGCTGGCTATGATTTTCTGCAATTTGTCACATGCCCTCTTCAAGCCCTGGTGAGATGGTTTTCTTTTGTTTTTAAGCTGAGAATGGTAGCAAGGTAATTCAGGCAAGATAAGAGCAAACTGGAATCTTCCTTCAGTTCATCTAAGCCTGGAAGCTACGCTAGCCCATTGGTGTATTTTAATTTTATTTTTTTCTGCATATGTATTCGGTTTGGCCCACACAGCACTCATTTTTCCCTCTCTTTTTGGATCCAACATTCAAAAATCAAGAGATTTCAAGTCATAATTGGATTTCTATTTACTCTTGAAAAATCTGGTGACACGGGTCCCAGATTCCTGTGGGGTAACATCTGAAGCTGAACACCTGCTGCCCCAGCTCACATGGAGCCTCCACAGGACATCCTGATAGTCCCCATTGCGCTGGCTCTACTCAGTTCTGTCACCTGTTTGCCCCACCCACGGAAACTTGTGTTGGGTTCTAAACTTATCCATAGACATTTTTAGGAGTATCCGCAGTCTAATCCAGGACTGCAGCAGCCTGCTAAGAAGGATTCTGAGGCTGGCTGGGCTTGGCACAGGAGTTATGATTAGTTGTTGATATTCTCTTTGGCCACAGAGGGAGTGGGTGGCAGCACAGATGCCATGTATTTGTCCTCTCTGATTAGCTGCATCTCTGGTTTAAGCCTGTATCTTGCCTTTAAATAGGACCCAGGCTGCTTCTCAGTGCACTCTCTCTATAAACATTCTTGAAACCGAGTAGTGTTCATCTCATCTCAAAACCTCTAAACAAAACCTTATGGAATCTCATTGACTCTCTTGAAATCTCATTATTCCCACCTCCTTTCATAGGCCCTCAGCCACTTTACAAGCACCTCCTGGTATAGTTCAAACAGAGCTCCAAATAAGTGAAAGAGAAAGCACTGATAACTTGTTTTAAGGTAATATGTGCTATGGCTTCTATTTATCTAACTGCCTATCTATCTATCTATCTATCTATCTATCTATCTATCTATCCATCCATCCATCCATCCATTTAGACTCCTAGCTGGCTGCCATAGGAGTCTGGCCTGCAGGTATTCTCTTTTCTTCTCTAAGTGGCTTTTCACATCCTCACCATGGCTCGCTATCTACTGTCCCTTGGCCAACCTCTACAATTAATGGAGGCCAGTACCTAACCAAACCTTTCACACAAAATGGCCCACTAGAAATCCAGGGGTGGGAATCTTGGTGAGCTGCTTTTAAAACACCTCTGACCCTTAAGTGAAACCGCTTTGGTGCTTTTATGGATTCTGTTGTTGGACCCACAAAGACCCTTAAGAATAATGCCTGGAGCCAGCTGGTCCCTGCCATCATTGAAACCCAAAGGGAGGAGCCCCACAGGCGAGGAACTGCTCCCTAGATGTCTTGAAGTTGCTTGTATTTCAAAAGAATTCAGCTTACCACCACTGTGGCTTTTAGCCTCTCTAATAAAGCAGGTTTTAAAAAGCTAAAAACGTAATCTGCCTTTTAAATCTGCTCTTCCTGCTGAGTCTAAACGGGGTTGCAGCAAAATGCCTGGCCAGCATTAGAATTCTCTGAAGCCAATCAACTGAAATAGGCTTGCTTGGGGGATTTGAAATATATTTGAAAACACTGCAGGGGTGGCGCAAAATAACTGAACAAAGGTGAATTACATGAAAGGAAGAAGCAGGTGGAGGTTTATAAAACTAAAGAATCACTTGTATATTTTGGAAACATCAGTAACTGAGACAGGGATGCTGACCTTAGAAGTTCATCTATCTGATCATAAAAATGGTTTTCATTTGGCATTAAAAAAAGATTGTGATAATGAATAAGGCTTCAAATACACAGCCCGGAGTAGCCAAGGCTGTGTAAAATCCTTGAAGAAATACCTTTGTATCCAAAGAGAAGCTGAGGCTAAAATAGGTCACAGGCAAGGACGGGCATTACGGTGATGTTTTCTCAGCAGCTTTGAGTAGGGCAGCATCATACGTTTTCTTCATCCTATTGAAAATGTGGAGTTCCCTGAGAGTTGATTTTTTGGTAACACAAACTCTAGTTTGCTCTTGTATCCCATGGAAAAAAGAAAATCAAGGTAAGAATTGCCATAGCAAAATCACTCTAGATAAACTGTATTTTTTGTGAAGACAAAATGAAGATTGTGGCACGCGACACATTGTACTCAATAATTTCCTGAAAGGTAACGTACCTATGGATTAAAGTCATTTAGAATAAGGATGACTTATAGAGTAATAAATGTAAACTATGGGTTATCCAACAACATGCAAATTTTCTGATAGGGCAAATTTGGATGACTGCCCCCTGCCAAGGGACATCTCTCTAAGGCCTTAAGAGAGGCATGAGACCAGTTTTCCAGTAAATTTGCAGGTTGGATGACATGAGTTGTCTTACAATTTTACTTGGCCAAAGTGAGTTCTATACTTAAGGAAGAGGATAATTTAGCAGTGCACAATACTCTGAAAATAATACAATTCTCTGCAAGAGGGTCTTTAATGTTGTTTTTCCTATATTTTCCTATACTTTGTATGGAATATATAGAGAGTGGACAAAGTTGCCAGAAGTTCTTGTTCACTTTGTTGGGTGATGGTACGGGGGTACAAACTTGAAAATGCAACTTTTGCCAGCACACAATTGCTTATTACCCTTTGAAGGCCAACATGTGTGCTGAAAGAAATGCCTCAGAACACTTGAGAAGGTGGATGCGTATAAGTAAATTGCAAGGGTTTGAAGCATTGGTTTGGATAAGAATGGAAAAATTCAATTGCTTAGCCAAGGCAGTTCTAAACAACTTTGATCTGGATATCTCAGGAGAACAAGCTTGTGCCGTCCCAGCATTTTCTGGTTTTGGCTGGGAAGGCATATAGTAAGGAAATAAATACAAAATAAAACCCAAAGTTTTTAATGGGTTTTTAGAACTTCCACTTCTGGCTACAAATGGGAGACAAAAGGCAAATAGATATTGTTTTAAAAATGCTAAGCCAGGCCTTTTCTAACCTCAAGAAAACATTGGGGTTTGATTAGGTTCAGATTTGGGGCAAGTTTCAGGACAGTGTTTGTTCTAGCAACTTCCTCCCCATCTCTGTGGAAAGTGTTGGTCAGTTGTGGTTCTGGAAGCCATGCTCTGAAGGCTCTAGGCTGGGGCATCATGAGACAGCCTCCCAAATCTGTCATTTGTGCCTCTGCCCATGCTTCCTTCAGTGTGCTCCCTGGAACCAGGCCTCCCCAACTGTATGAGCATTTTCATGGCTAAGCAGAGCCCAGACCTCTTCTTGTCTCCGCGCTTTATGGTAGAATCTCTCTGTTTACCTCCCATCTCCAGGCATCTCTTGTGTTAATCCATCCCTGGTGCCTCAGATGAGCATTTGTTCCATTTCTGCCTTCAGCTGAGCTTCATTTCACTTCTCTATCTAAGCTGCCCTTTGGATTCAGGGATATTTCTTTTGTTCAATCAGCAGGTACTTTTGGTTGTATTATTCATTTAGCCCTGGAAATCCACTTCTATCTGGGAGATATTTTCTAGAAGGAAAGATAGTGATGTCTCCTGTGAAATAAAAGGAGGACAGAGAGGAAATTAATATTTTGTGAGAATCAAAAATGCTCCAGGCTTGGTCGAGAAGCTTAATCAAGGATCTCATTTAATCTTGATATCAATATAATATATAACATATTGCTGTAAATATCAAAAGGGATAATTCATGTAAGATACTCAGCACACAGCCTGGCACATAGTAAGGAGTCAATAAATTTGAGTTATAATGATTATTTCTTAACTTTGTTCCTAGAAAGGAAGGGACTCATTAATCTGTACATTTCAGTCAGGATCTCTTACAACGGCTTGCTATTTATAGGGCTCCATAAATGTTTTCTGAACACGACTGAGTGAATGGACTCTTGCCAGAAGTATCTTGCTACTGTTGCTGACTTTCTGGTTAACTAGATATAATTTGCCAGATTAATTTATTCCCCTTTATAAAACCATAGTTTTGAAGAAGAATCTGACATCAAAATGGTTGAGATAAGACAAAAATTTCCCCCTTATTTCATCTTTGTTTATTTTTCTTCACCTTATGTTATTATCCCTGAATTCTAATGAGCCATATACTTCTTATGCTTGGATGAAATATAAATACACTACTTAGATATAACTGTTTGATAAACCCAACCAGGGAATGCAATGTTTTGCAGACACAGAGACTAGGTTGAAATCAAGCCATGGGAATAAAAAAGTAAGAGTGTGAGAAAATAGAATATTGCCTGAAAAACATTATGATTGAGGAAGCCAATACGGGCAAATACTGCAGTAACAGCAAGGATTTGGAATGCATTTTTTAGCTGTAAGTGGGGCAACATAGAATAATGGAAAAGCTCAAATCTCTAGCACTTACTCCAAATCTTATCCAGTTTTCTCATCTGTGAAGTGAAAAAGTCATGTAGGTGAACTTCATAACTTCCTAAACCTAATATCATATGATTTTATTTAATAATAATAATTTACATGTATAGATTTTTCACCCTTTGAAAACTCTTTTACATTGTCCTATTGAATATAGGGCTACTACACTAGTAGGTGCACATAAATTATTTGAGAAAGAAGAAATACAAAGGCCCAAATCTATATATTACTATAAAAAATGTGATGCACCTAAATCTGTTGAATAACTTTGTCAATCACAATGTCAAAAATAAATTTAACTTATTATTTAGCCACCCAGGATGTTAGAATGGAAGACGCTCAGAAACCACGGAGTCATCTTCTTTATCATAGACGATGAAAAGTAAAAGAACAGGTTCAAGGTCACTTGGCTTCTGGTTGAGATCTCTGAACTCTCAATAGGCTATTCTTTACTCAACATCAATGTCACTGAATTGATTGCTAAATTGATTATACCAACAGTCCCATGCAACTCAGGCAATCTTCTGAGCAAAATAGAGACATATAAGTAGTGAAAGATATTAAAAGTCAGAGAAGGAAGAAATTTTGCTAGAAAAATGTCTGAGAAACTTAAGTGATTTCTGCTTAGTATCATTTTATCTTACAAAGATTTTGGCTCATTTGTCACCTACAATCAAGGAAAAAGATCTAGTCTCTATGTTATTTTTGCTTCTTTTTTCCTTCAAATCTACTGTTGGAATGTTTAGTGTTTATGTCTTTACCTATATTCTCCTGAACATATGTGGTGTCTCACTTTGTAAAACCAATAACAGAATTCTATATCTCCTAATAAATTAAATGTTAAATATAGAAGTTTTTTTTTTAAACTAATGTTATACCAGTTTTGAATTTATCCTCAAGAGTGGAATGCCAGGGATCAGAACTCTTAAATCCTCAATTTATTTTTGTGCTAGAAAACTAACATAGTTTTATGTACTGACATCTAAAGTTTGAATGGCACATTAGCATAATTTTCAAGATTTCAACGTGAACATCTATTTTATATTTTTTTAGAAAGACTGCAAAATTACTTCTGTTTTTGGGTAGGATAAATTCCTATTGCAGCATGGAATTTCTGTTAAAAAATCTTTTGTAGAATTCATATGCTAAATATCAAACTAGGTAAGTGTCAAACTTTGTAGAAATATAAGGAAATTAGTGCTTTCAATTTTATTAGCACATAGAAGCAGGAATCCTGTGGCACACATCTGAATACTAAAAAATTTACAGTGGTGTTAAAGTAAGAGGCATTTATCAAAACTCTGGGATATACAAATCATTAGGCTAGGAACTTGAGCTACTTCTTCCCCTTAAAAGCTTATCATCTAATATAGATCAAGGGTCAAAAACATTTTCTGTAAAGGGGCAGATGGTAAATATTTTTGGCTTTGCAGGCCATATAATCTCTGTCGTCAACTACTGTAGAATGCAAGTAGCCATTGACAATACACAAAAGATGAGAGTCACCATGTTCTAATAAAAATTTATAAATGGACACATATTTGAATTTTGTATTTTATTTTCATGTGTTACAAAATATTATTCTTGCTTTGATTTTTTTCAAGCATTTAAAAATATGAAAACTATTCTTAGTTTGTGGGCCACACAAAAATAGGCAGTGGGCCAAATTCGGCCTGTGGGCCACAGTTTACTGAGCCCTGTAGTAGATGTGTAACAAAATAAAATAGAACACAGGGACTAGTATGCTATGATGGAGGAAACATATGCTATGGGACTATAAAATGGGACAAATTAATTAGAAAAGACTGTAATTCTAACATTTTTATGGAAATAATCATTTTGCTTTCATATTTCTTTGAAATGAGATTTACATAAGGTAAAATTAACTTCTTAGAAATTAACAATTGAGTGGCATTTAGAATATCTACAGTGTTGTGCAACTGCCACCTTTATATAGTTCCAAAATTTCTTCACCCCAAAAGGAATCCCTGTCCCCATTAAGCAGCTGCTCCTCATTCCTCTCTTCTCCCAGCCCCTGGCAACCACCAATCTCCTCTCTGTCTCTATGGATTTACCTGTTCTGGATATTTCATATACATAGAATCATACAGATCACAAAAGATATGTGATCTTTTGTGTCTGGCTTCTTTTACTTAGCTTTTCTAGGTTTATCCACATTGTGTCACGCATATATCAGTACTTCATTTTTTATGGCTGAATGATATTCTATTGCCTGTATGTATCATGACTTGTTTATCCATTCATCAGTTGATGGATATTTGGGCTGTTTCCACATTTTAGTTAGTTTGAATAATGCTGCTACGAACAAGTTTGTACATGTATTTGTTTGAGTACCTAATTTCAATTTTTTGGGGTATTTACCCACGAGTAGAATTGATTGATCATACAGTAATTCTATGTTTAACTTTATGAGTTAAACTTTATTATCAAATTGTTTTCCACAGCAGTTGAACCATTTTATATCACCCCCAGCAAGGTACATCCTCACTAACACTTGTTATTTCTGTTCTTTTTAAATTATAGCCATCCTAGTGGCTGTGAAGCAGTATCTCATTATGGTTTTGACTTGCATTTCTCTAATGATTAATGATGTTGATCATCTTTTCATGTGCTATTGGCCATTTGTATATCTTCTTTGGAGTAATGTCTGTTAATGTCAATTTTTAATGCCCATAAAAATTGAATTGTTTATCTTTTTGTTGTTGAGTTGTAAGAGTTCTTTATATATTCTGGGCATTAGACCCTTATCAGATATACGGTTTGCAAATATCTTCTCCCATTCTATAGGTTGTCTTTTCATTTTCTTGATAATGTCCTTTGATACACAAAGGTCTTTAATTTTGATGAAGTCCAATTTTTCATATCTTTCAAACTTAGGTGCATCCTACTGTTCAAATCTCCAATTTTTATAGCTTAAATTATTAATAAAAATCATAAAAACCAAATTACTAAATTTTATATCCTTATCTAGTTAGGATCTAAGAGAACATCAATGGCATCACAATAACTAATATTTATTGACCATTTGCTATATGCCAGGCTCTGTGCTAAGTACTTGATACACAGTATCTTATTTAATTCTCACAGCACCAACCACTAGGCATGGAGAAGTCAAGTGTCCTGGGCAGGGTCACACAGTTATTGCATGGAAGAGGCAGCATTAAACCCAGGCAGTTTGGTTTTACCACCTCATAACTTTTTCAAAAAAATTTTTGAATGTCCATTTGCATACGAAGAAGAGGCTTATGTTATCATTATGTCTTTGGTTGACATGTAGGGGAATAGGAAATTGAGTTTGGCATTTCAAAAACATCTGATCAAGGGAGGACCAAATCGTACCAGATCTCTCAGGTAATTTGATAGTAAGAAAAAGCTCTGATTATGTCATTTCTTTGTTTAAATTGTTTCCATAAATAGACAATGTCTTCTGAATAATAAACAAACAAAAACCAGGATTAATGAAATATAGTATGTGGCAGTGTTTTCAAATATGTTACTTTGTTAGAACTCTGATAAGTATTGATATTTCAATTTTGCTAAAGAACCAGTTTTTAAAATGTTAGATTTGTCCACAAGGCCCATCTCTCCAAACTATTCAGCATATTCACAGGTTTCTATGATCTCAAAGGATCATCATATCTTTATATCCTCTACCCCCATTAGCGTGAGTCAAGGAAGACTAGACTTTCTCTTATGCTCCCATGGCTTTGTTTTCTGTGTCTCTTCTGTGGGCAGTTGTCATTCTCGTGTGTCTACCTATTCTTCAATGCCTAAGTGAAACATCAGTTCATCCTTCAGGTCTTCTCTGATACTCCCAACAAGAATTCTCTTTCTCTCTTCTGAGACTTCATGACATGCTCTGTCTTTAGACTCCTATTACTGACTGCATTTGTATGATCAGAGGTGGATTTTCTCTCTTCTACTGGACCGGAGTCTCCTAAATTCTGAATATTATTTTAACCCCATTGGTGCCCTTCTCAACATCTTATCCAGTGTCTTGCCTTTAATGGTTCACTAGAAATGAGAAATACCTCATCAACTGGAGCCAGGCCCTAGCCTAAACATTGGAATTCAGTTCTCATTAGTAAGAGCTATCATCAGTGAGGTTTAAGAGAATGATTGTTATAATTGAGTACAGTGTATTTTGAAAATGTTTGTATTAGAATACTGGGTATTCCAGACTCCAGACAATACTACAAAGCTACAGTAATTAAAACAGCATGGTATTGGCAAAAAAGCAGACATATGGATCAATGGAACACAATAGAGAGCACACCTATGGTCAGTTAATCTTCAACAAAGGGGACAAGAATATACAATAGGGAAAAGATAGTCTCTTCAGCAAGTGGTGTTGCGAAAGCTTGACAGCTGCATGTAAATCAATGAAGTGAGAAGATACTCTCAAACCATATGCAAAAATAAACTCAAAAATGGCTTAAAGACTTAAATATAAGACATGACACCATAAAACTAGAAGAGAACATAGGCAAAACATTCTCTGACATAAATCGTACCAATGTTTTCTTAGGTCAGTCTCCCAAGGCAATAGAAATAAAAGCAAAAAGAAACAAATGCAATCTAATCAAATTTATAAACTTTTGTGCAGTAAAGGAAACCATAAACAAAATGAAAAGTCAACCTACAGACTGGGAGAAAATATTTGCAAATGATATGACCAACAAGGGCTTAACTTCCAAAATAAATTGTACAAACAGCTCATACAACTCAATAACAACAAAGAAAACCCAATCAAAAATAAGCAGAAGACCTAAATAGACATTTCTCCAAAGAAGACATACAGATGGCCAATAGGCACATGACAAGATGCTCATCACTGCTAATTATTAAAGAAATGTAAATCAAAACTGCAATGAGGTATCACCTCACCCTGGTCAGAATGGCCATCATTAAAAAGTCTACAAATAACAAATGCTGGAGAGGGTGTGGAGAAAAGGGAACCCTCCTACACTGTTGGTAGAAATAGAAATTGCTACAGCCACTATGGAAAACAGTACGGAGGTTCCTCAAAACACTAAAACTAGAGTTGCCATATGATCTAGCAATCCCACTGCTGAGCATATATCTGGAAAAAACTATAATTCAAAAACATATAAGTACCCTTATGTTCATAGCAGCACTGTTTACAATAGCCAAGACATGGAAGCAACCTACATGTCCATCGACAGATGAATGGATAAAGAAGATGTGATATATGTATGTGTGTGTGTGTGTGTGTCTATATATATAAAATGGAATATCACTCAGCCATAAAAAAGAATAAATGCCATTTGCTGCTAATGGATGGACCTAGAGATTGTCATACTGAGTGAAGTGAGTCAGAAAGAGAAAGACAAATACCATATGATATCACATACATGAAATCTAAAACACAACACAAGTGAACTTATCTACGAAACAGAAACAGACTCACAGACATAGAGAACAGGTTTGTGGATGCCAAGGGGGAGGGGGTTGGGAGAGGGATGGATTGGGAGTTTGGATTAGCAGATGCAAACTATTATATATAGAATGGATAAACAAGGTCCTATTGTATAGCACAGGGACCTATATTCATTATCCTGTAATAAATCATAATGGAGAAGAATATGAAAAAGAATATATATATGTATAACTGAATAATTTTCTGTACAACAGAAATTAACACAATATTGTAAATCAACTATACTTCAATAAAATAAAAAATATTCAGTATTCATTCACTCAGTCACTCAACTATTTGTTGAATATGAATAAAACAGCAAATTCCTATTTAATGAAGCTTACAATCGTGTGTGTGTGTGTGTGTGTGTGTGTGAGAGAGAGAGAGAGAGAGAGAGAGAGAGCGCTAACATAAAAAAATAAACGTATGTCAGTTAGTAGTAAGTGCTTGAATATAAAGAAAACCAGGTGCAGGGTTACAGAATGATGTTGGGAACTGGGTGATGGGGAGTCTGGTCAGGAAAGCCATTTTTGATAAGAAGACATTTGAGGAGCTATAAAGGAAGAACGATAAAGGAAGTAAGGGACTTAACTGTGGATACCTGGGGAAGGACATTTCAGGCAGAGAAAGAGTTCAAGGACTTGAGGCAGAAAGCTGGTTGTGCTAGAGTGGGGGGAGATGAGGTCAGAAAGGTAGGGGGAGGCCATGCTGTGAGGGTCTCGTAGGTCGTGGTAAGGAGTCTGGAGATAACCACAAATGAGCAGGAAAACTAGGGGGTGGTTTTGAACAGAAGAGTGACATGATTTACCTGATGTTAAAGGATCATATAGGCTGCTGTGTCTGATTTCTTCATTGACTGTGTCTCCTCAATGGCAGGGGATGCCTTGCTTATCTTTTTGTCCCCAGTCACTAGTACAATCAGAGTCCTATTTAGTATCCATTAAATAAGTGCTCACTGGATAAACGTTTATGAGAAATACTGACTGTTGGAAGGTCTGTGAAAGAGCTTAAAATAGAAAAGTTTCCTGAGTTATCACAAGTCCAATAATACAAGTTACTTCAGCAAAACATTCTAAGGCCTTTTGTATTTATTTATTCAGTGGAGAGTTGTTTTTCTTTTTCCTCAATATTAATGCCCAAACTAAGGCTTTTCCTGCAATAGCTGAGAAATTTACAGCTTTTCTTCATAAGAGTCTTATACAATTATAATGCTACACAAGTTTTTTTTTTTTTTTTTGCGGTACGTGGGCCTCTCACTGTTGTGGCCTCTCCCGTTGCGGAGCACAGGCTCCGGACGTGCAGGCGCAGCGGCCATGGCTCACGCGCCCAGCCGCTCTGCAGCATGCGGGATCTTCCCGGACCGGGACACGAACCCATGTTCCCTGCATCGGCAGGCGGACTCTCAACCACTGCACCACCAGGGAAGCCCCTCTACACAAGTTTTGAATACTGGGCCAAGGGAAATACACTGGGTTCTAATCTTGGCTCTGTAATTCATCAGCTGTGGGACCTTTGAAGGTAAAATAGTCACACATCCATTTGTTTGTGAAGCACCTATTTGTTGAGCACCCGCTCACTGTCCTTGAAGTCAAGACGCTCACAGTCTGAGCAAGACAGATGTAAACAAACATAAAAAACCCAGGGCAGTGAGCTGGCTGTGGTGGAGGTATGCATGGAGTGCTTTGAGATTAACCATCTCATCTCAAGTTCACCAGGAAGCTAAGAGAGACGGGAATCCAAGGCAGGGGCATGTGCAAATCGCTGATCATATAGAAGAACATGGTGTGTGCAGGAAATTGAAAGGCATTTGGGAGGGGGCTGGAATAGAGTAGCAGAGGATATGTCACTTTTCTCTGCCAGCATCTCTTGGGGAAGTCACACCTTACCCATTCCAAGTGGGCTTTGTGTGTGTTTTTTGTCACTGTGCCAGGTTCGTGTGTTGTCACTGTGCCAGGTTGCTGGCCACAGGATTGGACAGGTCATCTAGGATGACCATTCATAGTGACTTAGCCTCCTGGACCCAGGAAATTTTCCCCTCAGTTTTACTGAGAAATAATTGACTTATACCACTGTATACATTTAGGGCATATAGCGTGATGGTTTGATTTACATATATTGTGAAATGATTACCACAATAGGGTCAGCTTACATCTATCTTCTCATATAGATGCTATAAAAAGAAGAAAAGATAAAAATGTTCTCCCTGTGATAAGAACTCATAGGATTTACCCTCTAACAACTTTCCTATATATCACAGAGCAGCCTTAGCTATTGTCATCAAGTTGTGCATTACACCCCTAGTACTTCTTTAGCTTATAACCAGAAATTTGTACTTTTTGACCACCTTCCTCCAATTTCCCCTGCTCCCACCCTCTGCCTCTGTAACCACAAATCTGATCTCTTTTCTATAAATTTGGTGTGGGTTTTTTTGTTTGTTTGTTTGTTTTGGTTTTTTGTTTAGTTTCTTTTTTTAGATTCCACATATAAGTGAGATCATATAGTATTTATCTTTCTCTATCTGACTTATTTCACTTAGCATAATGCTTCAAGATCCATCCATATCGTCATTTTTTTTTATAGCTGAATAATATTCCATTGTATGTATATACGCCAACTTCTTTACCCATTTATCCGTCAATGGACACTTAAGTTGTTTCCATGTCTTGGCTATTGCAAGTGATGCTGCTATGAACATGGGGATGCAGATATCTTTTCAAGTTAGTGTTTTCATTTCCTTCGGATATAGTCCCAGAACTGGAGTTGCCGGATCACACGGTGGTTCTATTTTTAATTTTTTTAGAATTCTTTGTACTGTTTTCCATAGTGGCTGTACCAAGATACATTCCCATCAACAGTGCACAAGAGCTCCCTTTTCTCAACATTCATGCCAGCATCTGTTATCTCTTGTCTTTTTGATGATGGCCATTCTAACAGGAGTGAGGTGTTATCTTATTATGGCTTTAATTTGCATTTGCCTAATGACTAGTGATGTTAAGCATCTTTTCAATTATCTGTGGGCCTTTTGTATATCTTTTTTGGAGAAATGTCTATTCAGGTCCCTTGTCCATTTAAAAAATTGGGTTATTTGGTTTTTTGTTGTTGTTGTTGAGCTGAATGAGTTTTTTTTTTTTAAAGATTTTTTTGATGTGAATCATTTTTAAAGTCTATTGAATTTGTTACAATATTGTTTCGTTTTATGTTTTGGCTTTTTGGCCCCGAGGCATGTGGGATCTTAGCTCCCCAATCAGGGATCGAACCTACACCCCCTGCATTGGAAGGCAAAGTCTTAACCACTGGACCACCAGGGAAGTCCCTGAATGAGTTCTTTATATATTTTTGATATTAACCCCTTATCAGATATATGGTTTGCAAATATTTTTTCCCATCTGTACATTGTCTTTTCACTTTGTTGATGGCTTCTTTTGCTGGGCAGAAGCTTTTTAATCTGATGTAGTCACATCTGTTTATTTTTTTATTTTGTTTTTTGTGCTTTATGTGTCAGATCCAAAAAATTATTACCAAGACCCATGTCGAGGAGCTTTAGTTCCATGTTTCCTTCTAGGTCTTTCATGATTGTAGGTCTTACATTTAAATCTTTAATCCATTTTGGGTTAATTTTTATGAGTGGTATAAGATAGGGGTCAAGTTTCATTCTTTCACATATGGATATTCAATTATCCCGGCACTATTATTGAAAAGACTGTCTTTTCTCCATTGCGTATTCCTGGCTCCTTTGTAAAATATTAGTTGACCATACAGTCAACTTGGGTTTATTTCTGGGCTCTCAATTCTTTTCTATTGGTCTATTGACCTGTTTTTATGCCAGTACCATATTGTTTTGATGACTATAACTTTATAGTATAGTTTGAAATCAGGAAGTGTGGTGCCTCCTGCTTTGTTCTTCCTTCTCAGGATTTCTTGGTTATTTGGAGTCTTTTGTTGTTCCATATAAATTTTTGGAGTGTTTTTTTTTTTCTACTTCTATAAACAATACCAACTGAAGTCTTGATAGGGATTGCATTGATGGCTTCTGGTAGTATTGATATTTTAACAACATTCATTCTTCCAATCCATGAACATGAAATACCTTTCTATTTATTTGTGTCTTCTTCAATTTCTTTCATTAATGTCTTGTAGTTTTCAGAGCAGAGATCTTTCATCTTCTTAGTTAAATTTATTCCTAAGTATTTCATTGTTTTTGATGCTATTGTAAACTAAATTTCTTTCTTTTTTTTTTTTTTTTTCCAGAAAATTTGTTGTCAGGTGTAACAGTCCTATGAAATTCACTTGACACTGGGGGAGAGTATCTCTTCCTTCTGATGAAGAATTGTAAGAATGTGAGTTTGGGTGTGACTATGGTTGTGTTTTTGTCTGAAAGGTGAGAACTTGTTGGAGAATTAATCCATAGCACTGAAGGAAGGAAGTTTAAGAAATAGAGATGGATATTTATATCTCTGTCTATCTGTGTGTGTGTCTGTATGTTCTATCTATTATCTATCCATTCAGAGAGAGAGAGAGAGAGAGGACAGAGAGAGAGATAAAGAAAGGACAGAGAGAGAGAGAAAATGACATAAGTTGAGCTTCTGGGTGCAGCCAAGATGAAATCATCCATGTCTGCAGGGTTCCTAGATTTATGAATCAATAAAAGTCCCCTTTTTACTCTTGATAGCTTAAATTATATATCCGTTACTTGTAGCTAAAAGACTTTTGATGAAAACCACAGTGGTAGAGGACAAGACTACAGAATTACCTTCAGTTTTCTAATTTAAAAAACTTGGGACATTGGTTGGTATCTGACAAAAGCAGTTTATTGTCAGGACACTGCTGTCCTGAGTTAACACCTGGGACATTGTTCTCACTGAAGACACCTCTGGGGTCTATATTCATTCTTTTTCAGATTTTGGCTTATTTCTGCAATCTTTCCATGTCCCCTTTCTCCTTTGCTTATGCATAATTTTTATTTATTCTGCTTGTACATAGTCTTCAGTGTACGTAAGGTTGTCCCAAATACAAGTACATCAGCAACTTTAATATGTCCATCTGACTTCCTCTCTACTCTTCATTTAAATAAAACATTATCAAGGCCCCATTATGTGCCAGGTACTGTTCTATGTGTTAGGCACACAGTGATAAACAATATAGGCAAGGTCCTTGCCCTAATGAAATGTACTTTTTGATGGGAGAAAAGGTCAATAAGCAAGCAAAGACACTAATAAATAAGATAGATTGTGATAATGCCTATGACGGGAAATAATAGGACCTGAATAGAAATAAATGGGGATGGAAATCATTTCTGATGGACGATCAGTGAAGGCCCTCCCTGTGAAGGTGACATTTAAATTAAAAATGATTTCAAAATAAGCATTGCAAAGAGTTGAAGGCAGAATATTCCAGCCAGAGGGACTAGCAAGTGCAAAGTCCCTGAGACAGAGAGAGCTTGATGGGCTCCAAGTACTAACAGAAAGTCAGTGTGGCTTAAGGGATTGGTATGAGTCAGGTTGGAGAGGGATGCAAATTTCAGATCATGCAAAGCCTTGGAAATCAGTACAATGAGCTCTTTTTTTTTTTTACTTTAATAAACAGTATTATTATTTGTAGTATTTACACACATAGTCTTCCATGGTAATGTTAAAGTTACCATTTTCTTCAAATGCCCCTCAAAATAACACACTCTGCCTTCCTAAGTAAATCTTGGAGGGGAAATTCAGTGAAAGTGATCTGCTCATGACTGTGTCCCATGTCTCTCTTTTTTTTTTTCTTTAACATCTTTATTGGAGTATAATTGCTTTACAATTGTGTGTTAGTTTCTGCTGTTTAACAAAGTGAATCAGCTGTACATATACATATATCCCCATAGCCCCTCCCTCCTGCGTCACCCTCCCACCCTCCCTATCCCACCCAACTAGGTGGACACAAAGCACTGAGCTGATATCCCTGTATTATGCAGCTGCTTCCAACTAGCTATCTATTTTACACTTGGTAGTGTATATATGTCCATCCCACTCTCTCACTCCGCCCAAGCTTAACCTTCCCTCTCCCCGTGTCCTCAAGTCCATTCTCTATGTTTGCATCTTTATTCCTGTCCTGCCCCTAGGTTATTCAGAACTATTTTTTTTTATTTCCTATATATGTGTTAGCATATGATATTTGTTTTTCTCTTTCTGACTTACTTCACTCTGTATGACAGACTCTAGGTCCATCCACCTCACTACAAATA
>NC_041218.1:61324281-61324538 GCF_002837175.3 Physeter macrocephalus
GCGTGGGTTTATCTCTGGGCTTTCTATCCTGTTCCATTGATCTATATTTCTGTTTTTGTGCCAGTACCATACTGTCTTGATTACTGTAGCTTTGTAGTACAGTCTGAAGTCAGGAAGCCTGATTCCTCCAGCTCCATTTTTCGTTCTCAAGATTGCTTTGGCTCTTCGGGTTCTTTTATGTTTCCATACCAATTGTGCAAATTTTTGTTCTAGTTCTGTGAAAAATGCCATTGGTAGTTTGATACGGATTGCATTGA
>NC_041218.1:61324699-61328703 GCF_002837175.3 Physeter macrocephalus
ATTTTGTATCCTGCTACTTTACTAAATTCATTGATTAGCTCTAGTAGTTTTCTGGTAGCATCTTTAGGATTCTCTATGTATAGTATCATGTCATCTGCAAACAGTGACAGCTTTACTTCTTCTTTTTCAATTTGTATTCATTTTATTTTTTTTTTCTTCTCTGATTGCTGTGGCTAAGACTTCCAAAACTATTTTGAATAATAGTGGTGAGAGTGGGCAACCATGTCTTGTTCCTGATCTTAGTGGAAATGGTTTCAGTTTTTCCCCATTGAGAACGATGTTGGCTGTGGGTTTGCGATATACGGCCTTTATTATGTTGAGGTAAGTTCCTTCTATGCCTAATTTCTGGAGAGTTTTTATCATAAACGGATATTGAATTTTGTCAAAAGCTTTCTCTGCATCTATTGCGATGATCATATGGTTTTTCTCCTTCAGTTTGTTAATATGGTTTATCACATTGATTGATTTGCGTATACTGAAGAATCCTTGCATTACTGGGATAAACCCCACTTGATCATGATGTATGATCCTTTTAATGTGCTGTTGGATTCTGTTTGCTGGTATTTTGAGGATTTTTGCATCTATGTGCATTAGTGTTATTGGCCTGTAGTTTTCTTTCTTTGTGACATCTTTCTCTGGTTTTGGTATCAGGGTGATGGTGTCCTCATAGAATGAGTTTGGGAGTGTTCCTCCCTCTGCTATACTTTAGAAGAGTTTGAGAAGGATAGGAGTTAGCTCTTCTCTAAATATATGATAGAATTCACCTGTGAAGCCATCTGGTCCTGGGCTTTTGTTTGCTGGAAGATTTTTAATTACAGTTTCAATTTCAGTGCTTGTGACTGGTCTGTTTATATTTTCTATTTGTTCCTGGTTCAGTGTCGGAAAGTTGTGCTTTTCTAAGAATTTGCCAATTTATTCCTGGGCAAGGTTGTCCATTTTATTGGCATATAGTTGCTTGTAGTAATCTCTCATGATCCTTTGTATTTCTGCAGTGTCCGTTGTTACTTGTCCTTTTTCATTTCTAATTCTATTGATTTGAGTCTTCTCCCTTTTTTCTTGATGAATCTGGCTAATGGTTTATCAATTTTATCTTCTCAAAGAACAAGCTTTTAGTTTTGTTGATTTTTGGTGTCATTTCCTTCATTTCTTTTTCATTTATTTCTGATTTCATCTTTATGATTTCTTTCCTTCTACTAACTTTGGGGTTTTTTTGTTCTTCTTTCTCTAATTGCTTTAGGTGTAAGGTTGGGTTGTTTATTTGAGATATTTCTTGTTTCTTGAGGTAGGATTGTATTGCTATAAACTTCCCTCTTAGAACTATTTTTGCTGCATCCCATAGCTTATGGGTCGTCGTGTTTTCATTGTCATTTGTTTCTAGGTATTTTTGATTTCCTCTTGATTTCTTCAGTGATCCTTTGGTTATTAAGTAGTGTATTGTTTAGTTTCCATGTGTTTGTATTTTTTACAGATTTATTCCTGTAATTGATTATCTAGTCTCATAGCCCTGTAGTCAGAAAAGATCCTTGATACGATTTCAATTTTCTTAAATTTACCAAGGCTTGATTTGTGACCCAAGACATGATCTATCCTGGAGAATGTTCCTTGAGCACTTGAGAAGAAAGTGTATTCTGTTGTTTTTGGATGGAATGTCCTATAAATATCAATTAAGTCCATCTTGTTTAACGCATCATTTAAAGCTTGTGTTTCCTTTTTAATTTTCATTTTGGATGATCTGTCCATTGGTGAAAGTGGGGTGTTAAAAGTCCCCTACTATTAACTGTGTTACTGTCGATTTCCCCTTTTATGGCTGTTAGCATTTGCCTTATGTATTGAGGTGCTCCTATGTTGGGTGCATAAATATTTACAATTGTTATATCTTCTTCCTGGATTGATCCCTTGATCATTATGTAGTGCCCTTCTTTGTCTCTTGCAATGGTCTTTACTTTAAAGTCTATTTTGTCTGATATGAGAATTGCTACTCCAGCTTTCTTTTGATTTCCATTTGCATGGAATATCTTTTTCCATCCCCTCACTTTCAGTCTGTATGAGGACAATGAGCTCTTGAACTCTGAAGAACCTCTGAAAAATGTTAAGCATATAAGTGACATGATTTATTTACATTTTATAAAGCTCACAATGGCTGTCATGTGGAAAATGGATTACAATGGGGCCAGAATGGAAGCAGGCAGACCACCTTTGAGGATATTGCCAAGTTAGTCAAGAGATGATGGTAGCTTGGGCCAGAGGGTGGGCAGTAGAGTTGAAAAGAAGCAGATAGACTAAAGCTATCAATAGAACTGGCAGGGCTTGCTGAGAGATTGAATGGAGGGAAAAGGAGGACTCAAGGATGACTCCTAGGGTTTTGGCTGAAGAAACAAGTGGATGGAAGTGCTCTTTACTGAGATGGAGAAGACAGAGAAAGGGGCAATTTGAGAAAATGTCTCAATAGATCTATTTTAGAAATGTTGAGACTCAGTATGAGCTGTACAATGAGGTCTGTATTTGACAAATTACCTTACCTCTGTTGAGAGATACATCCAATTGGCCCAGTTCATCTTTTAGAGTCTGGTCACACTAGGTCATTCATTGTCTAGCTTATGGTCTGATTTCCTTTCATTAAGTGCTTCCACCTTTCCAATCAGGTGAGGCCATGGAGGGATGTAGGTTCATGTAATCCAAATGATAATTCTGGTAAACACACCCATACACAGAGATAAAAATGTCTGCTTATTCTACCTCACAGGGTTATTATGGGGGTTAAATGGGGGATTGGGTAGGTAAAAGCACTTTGTAAACTCTAAAAGTGATGAATTTAAAGGACTTTGAAAGCTGTTTAATTTACCAAAGCTACACATTTATACCAATTTTACTAAATCAGTTGAGAAATTATAATAACCTTTTATTTAACCAGACTGGTTATTGCCAAATGCCCACAAAAATGTAGCAAAAACTCACCTACTTTTGTGCATAGTGGAACGTAATTTAGCACAAAGGCTAAATTGGGTCCATACAACTCTGAATAACAACTTGAGAAGAATTACTTCGTATTTATTGAGGAGTAAGTCACCTCTAACACTCTTGCCAGCCTGGTGTTGTGTTGGTACAAGGCCCATTTATCGTTGGTACTCTAACATCCTGGCAAAAGTGAGAGTATTTGCTTAAAACAAGAATAAGGAGTTGTTCCACCACTTGTCCCTCCCTTTCAGACCACTATCCTGGAATTCAGTCTTCCTTGCTGCTAATCTGTGGCCTGAATTCCCTTAGGTCCAGCCTTCTCTCCAGGGCTGGCTTCATGGGCATGTGACCTGTGCCACTGCACATGGCCCTGTGACCAAAAGTGCCCCACACTTGTTTTATTTCTCTGCTGTCTGTGTTTTGAAATTCTTAGTTTTATCTTTGAACCTGTGTTTCATGCATGAAGTCTGATGGGACAATAAAGCATGCATATGAGCAGAGGGGGTATGTGCAGTGTAAGTCCCACCCTTCCTAGCTGTCCCATTTGTAGGCAGTGTTCACAATGCCCCATGGGCACGGAACTCTGGAGCACTCATGCAGCATGAGAGTTCAGCGAAACTCAAAGCAAGTATAAGGTAAGTGTGCTACATCAAGGACTGAGCGGCGGAGCTTGTGGGAGCGGTGGTATGCTAACAGCTCCCCAAACCACACTTTCTGTTTAAAAGAGAACTTGTGTCATACACAAGAAGAAGGCAGCAGTGTTGTTCTAAGAAACAAAAACAACCTGGGAAGCCTATCATATCTTCTCTTCCTCATATTACCTCTCTGTTTCAAGGACTTATGCTGAACATGATGGCACAGAAGGAAAGGGAAAGATGGGGCAACCCAGAGTTCCTTTTCCTTTCAGTCTTATCAGTAAGCTGAAGGTAGAGTATGTTGGTAGAATATGTGCATATCAAGAAGTAAAATAGGGCTTCCCTGGTGGCGCAGTGGTTGCGCGTCCGCCTGCCAATGCAGGGGAACCGGGTTCGCGCCCCGGTCTGGGAGGA
>NC_041218.1:61328851-61329262 GCF_002837175.3 Physeter macrocephalus
AGCCATGGCCGCCGAGCCTGCGCGTCCGGAGCCTGTGCTCCGCAACGGAAGAGGCCACAACAGTGAGAGGCCCGCGTACCACAAAAAAAAAAAAAAAAAAAAAGAAGTAAAATAAAATAATTGAGATAGTTCTGTTCAGCATTTTCACTATTCTGGTAAGAACAACATACCTATGCCTATATGAGTTACTTAACAGATTTAACAATATTTTATAATTAGGATGGTCCCTTTTATTTTTTTTTTATTTTTTTAATTTTTTTTTTATTTTTTAATTTTTTTTTTTTTTTTGCGGTATGCGGGCCTCTCACCGTTGTGGCCTCTCCCGTTGCGGAGCACAGGCTCCGGACGCGCAGGCTCAGCGGCCATGGCTCACGGGCCCAACCGCTCCGCGGCATGTGGGATCTTCCCGGA
>NC_041218.1:61329313-61334129 GCF_002837175.3 Physeter macrocephalus
CCCGTGTCCCCCGCATCGGCAGGCGGACTCTCAACCACTGCGCCACCAGGGAAGCCCAGGATGGTCCCTTTTAAATTAGTGACTACTTTGAAGTGACTTCAAATTAGTATATTCTCTTATGGAATCAAAATGGTCCTTCACAAATTCTAAAGACACTGTTAATTTGCTTTATAGATTCTTTGTTTATTGACAATTTGAAGTTGTAAATCACCTTATTTTAAAATTAATGAGGTTTAATTTCAATTTTACTATACTCTTAATTTCTTAATGAATCACCAAAATGGAATCACATAAAAAAACTCCATCTATAACATCTGTTGGAAGGAAGAGTCCTTCCCTACTCCAGTGGAGGGAATTCTACTTGGGAAACACACCTGTATTCCTGCCCCCTCCTACTGCTCCCTTGAGGAGTGACTTAATCTTATTCCTGAGTTTGAAAAGTGAAGTTGGACATGTAAAGCCAACTCTTTCTTCTCTAGCATGCAGCCACCAGCAGAAGCACATCTTTGGCTCAGCTCCTTGGTTTATGCCAGCAGTTTTCCCAGGTGATGTGGTCCAGACACCGGGTGGGTAAATTTTTCTAATTCTGGAATTTAGTTCTATTAGGAAGCCTGCCTGTCTGTGATAGAAGCCATACTCCTACAACAACCACGTTCTCTAATATGATGTTTTAAACAGTATTAAATTTTGTTAATTCTTTAATTTCCCTTGAAAGTGTAGTAAAATCTGAATTGAATTCTATCAATTTAAAATAAAGGTAATATGAGCTCTAATCCACCTTACCCTTTTGATTTATTTCTTATTTGGTTCAGAACTCAAGAGGGGAAGAGAGAGTACTATTTAGTGGGCATCTTGAATTCCAACAAGGTCCATACTGTTACCTCTAATATTGGTGACCACTTCAGGCAAACTACGAAATGAGATAGGATTAGTTGCCTTCATTTTTGTTTCCACTTTCACGTTCCTTTTATATCCTTTGTAGTTGGTATAATGGCTTAAGCTTAGAAGAGTTTTGCACAATGCTCCCAAAGAGAAAAATAAAGATGAAGTAAGTGAAGCTCTGAAACATGCCATGGGGTAGACAGACCAGGGCCTGTGACTGGACTTCTGAGAGGAAAGGCTTGCACTTTCCTCTCCCAACCTTTTGTAGGAATGAGAAGACCAGAGATAGCAAATTGGTTCCGTGAAATATCTCAGCCTCAGACTTGGTCTCAGTCTCAGTCAGATTCAGCCACTCTCTATAGGTGGAGGGAATGTTCTACACAGAATTTACACTGAAAATGGAAGGTCCAATATTAGAACAATCATATTATCTTAGCTTAAATTTACCTGTTGGCAAAGTCAAGTTTGTCAAGTTGTCCTAAGATATTTTCTAAGATCTATGATGAAAAGTAATCCTCATTCCAGCCTTGTTCATCTCCCCTGCAACACAAAAAGCTACAAATGAATCACCTAATTCCATCACTTTTGAAAGACAGTCTCTATCAGTAAACATGGAAATGAGAATAAATTCCAGAATTATCCTCCTTCATCCCATTAAATCCAATTTTCAAACAAAACTGATTTGGCTTTTAAAAGTCTTTGAATTTAAAATTTCACAACCAACTTTTCTTTGGCAGAGAAAGCTCTGTAAGGACTAATGAGCTCCAGATAGCTTTGGGGGTGGTCAGCCAGTGCTGCATGGATTCTGTAAAGTCCCACCTTGGGTTTCCTCTTTTAATGATGTCCAAAATAGACCCATTCATCTATTTTTAAACTTTCTAAAATTAGCAAGAGAAAAACAGAGTAGCAAGCCAGAGCCATAGGCTACTTCATTACCTCAGTTATTAGCCTGACAAAATAAATGACTTTCCATTAAACTGCAGTGACAGCAAAGGAGGAAGGTTTAGAGGTCAATAGCTCCTGTGATACATACCCCTAAATGTAGCAGTTCTCTAGGGACTGTTGGAATTAACTGCTGACAAGCTAATTGCTCTTATTACCTAATTAACCAAGTCTTGCTTCATTAGTAGCTTGTCGCAATTGGACAACATTTTCAAGGATAGAAAGATCTACCCAATAATAATTAGTAAACAACTGAAATGAAACCAGCCTCCACTTGTTGACAAGATTAATTGAATAATTATTGTTTCATTGAGGAGAAAAAGAGCAAGGAAATGTAGCTAGGGAAACTGCGCCAGTCTTTCCTTGGGCACAATTTCCTCAGAAACACATGAAAGCTTTAAGAAGTGCTGCAGAATCTGATCTACCCAAAGAATCACAACATGGAATGTAATATTGAATTTGTTATGATTTATTGGGTTTTAACTATTTTTTCAATAAAGGGTACTTTTTCATGTATACACTTAACATTTGTATATATCATTTAAAACACTAACCATATGGATAGATTTTAAACAGGTATCTAACAGATGCTCTACACAAATATAACTTTGCAAAACCTAATTGATGCAGTGAAGCAAATTGTACTCTGAAACAACTTTTGGCAAATATTTCAGAACAGTGTGTTTGGTTTAGTTTGACTTAACAGCTGTGATTTTTGAAATTGTTCAACTGATTCTTGAGTGCCGAGTGCAAAAGACAAAAATTTACAACAAACTTCCATGAAAATTCTTTTTTTTTGTGGCATAATTAAGCACTTGTGTGGATTTTAAAGTCTGAAAATTGGTCACTGTGGACGGTCCGTGATTTCTTTGTACTTGAGCCTGTTTTTTTCTTGTCAAAAATGATTTCAAGCACACAGCTCAAACTGTCAGTAAAAAAAAAAGTCCTGGTTGTCTTGGACAGGATAGTTCTCTCTGGAGACTTGATAGACTGTTAGTAAAAACCCATTTTAAAAGGTCTGGAAATTTGCCGACCCCTGTATCAGTGGGAAATAAGATCTCCCGGATGACTACGGGGATGTCTACCTGTCTTACTACAGGAGGAAGAGGGGAATCTAACACTTTCTTCCAAAATAGGCTGACATTACTGGGCAAGTTTGAAAGCCGAGGGGAAGCTCTGAGCAGGGAATCTAGAATTTGGGTGTTCAACCACCTCCAAGTGACAACTTTATGAAGCTTACCTAAGGGGAATTTACTTTATTCCAACAAGTTATACCAAGGCAAGGAAATGGTGACAATGTTAATCCAAACAGTGGCAGCAACCATTTAATAAGCAACTGGTAGTGCTAGGGACTGTACATGCATTATTGCAGTGAATCCATGCGAGGATCCTGCAAGTTTTCTCTTCTCCCCAGTTTGTAAATGAGGAAACTGAGGTCAGAAAAGCCAGGTGTCCTTTAGAAAGTCATACAGCTGCTGAATGGAGGAAGTAGGAATTGTTTGGTGAGAATGTCAGCCAAAAGACGATCTATGAGAATCAAGGTTATATAGAATATAGAGGACCGAGAATCAAATAGTATGATTTGGGGAGAAGAAAAAAAATCAAGGGGGCAGGGAGGGATAAATAAGGAGTTTGGGATTAGCAGATACAAACTACTATATATAAAATAGATGAACACAGGACTTCCCTGGTGGCACAGTGGTTAAGAATCTACCTGCCAATGCAGGGGAAAAAAGTTCGATCTCTGGTCTGGGGAGTTTGGGATTAGCAGATACAAACTACTATATATAAAATAGATGAACACAGGACTTCCCTGGTGGCACAGTGGTTAAGAATCCACCTGCCAATGCAGGGGACACAAGTTCGATCTCTGGTCAGGGAAGATCCCACATGCTGCGGAGCAACTAAGCCTGTGCACCACAACTACTGAGCCTGTGCTCTAGAGCCTGCGAGCCACAACTACTAAGCCAATGTGCTGCAACTACTGAAGCCCGCATGCTCTAGGACCCGCATGCCACAACTACTGTGCCTGTGTGCTGCAACTACTGAAGCCCACATGCCTAGTGCCCGTGCTCTGCAACAAGAGAAGCCACCGCAATGACAAGCCGGCGCACCGCAACAAAGCGTAGCCCCGGCTCGCCACAACTAGAGAAAGCCCGCATGCAGCCAAAAATAAGTAAAATAAATAAAATAAAATAAAATAAAATAGATGAACAACGAGGTCCTACTGTATAGCACAGGGAACTATATTCAATATCTTGTAGTAACCTATAATGGAAAAGAATATGAAAAAGAATATATATTAAAAAAACTGAATCACTTTGTTGTGTACCAGAAACTAACACAACATAGAAAATGTTTTTTATAAACATTTTTTAAATTTTATTTATTTTTAATTTTTGAATTTTATTCAATTTTTTTTATACAGTAGGTTCTTATTAGTCATCAATTTTATACACATCAGTGTATACACGTCAATCCCAATCGCCCAATTCATCACACCACCATCCCCACCCCCCCGCGGCCTTCCCCCCTTGGTATCCATACATTTGTTCTCTACATCTGTGTCTCAACTTCTGCCCTGCAAACAAGTGTACCATTTTTCTAGGTTCCACATACCTGTTTTAATATACGATATTTGTTTTTCTCTTTCTGACTTACTTCACTCTGTATGACAGTCTCTAGATCCATCCATGTCTCAACAAATGACCCAGTTTTGTTCCTTTTTATGGCTGAGTAATATTCCATTGTGTATATGTACCACAACTTTTTTACCCATTCGTCTTACCCATAGTGCTTCCATGACCTGGCTATTGTAAATAGCCTGCAATGAACACTGGGGTGCATGTGTCTTTTTTTTTCTTTAACATCTTTATTGGAGTATAATTGCTTTACAATGGTGTGTTAGTTTCTGCTTTATAACAAAGTGAATCAGTTATACATATACATATGTTCCCATATCTCTTCCCTTTTGCGTTTCCCTCCCTCCCAC
>NC_041218.1:61335293-61356970 GCF_002837175.3 Physeter macrocephalus
ATTTTGGAGATTAATCCTTTATCAGTTGCTTCGTTTGCAAATATTTTCTCCCATTCTGAGGGTTGTCTTTTCGTCTTGTTTATGGTTTCCTTTGCTGTGCAAAAGCTTTTAAGTTTCATTAGGTCCCATTTGTGTATTTTTGTTTTTATTTTCATTTCTCTAGGAGATGGGTCAAAAAGGATCTTGCTGTGATTTATGTCATAGAGTGTTGTGCCTATGCTTTCCTCTAAGAGTTTGATAGTGTCTGGCCTTACATTTAGATCTTTAATCCATTTTGAGTTTGTTTTTATGTATGGTGTTAGGGAGTGTTCTAATTTCATACTTTTACATGTACCAGTCCAGTTTTCCCAGCACCACTTATTGAAGAGGCTGTCTTTTCTCCACTGTATATTCTTGCCTCCTTTATCAAAGATAAGGTGACCATATGTGCGTGGGTTTATCTCTGGGCTTTCTATCCTGTTCCATTATAAACATTTTATATGTTTATATATATACAACAAACAAAATCAACTATATTTCAATTTAAAAAAATCAGTTCATCTGGGCTAGTGCATTGCAATTCACATCTCACTGAGAAGCTATGTTGTTCATGGGCCCAGGGCTTAAATTTGTGCTCACTAGGAACTGAGAAGTGCTTGGGATATCTTTTCTTTGTCTACACTAATCTCTATCCTCAGATTGAAGAGCCTGCCCGGCTTCTACATTAAGAGCAGCAATGGCAGTGGTTCAAGGCAGCCTCACAGACAAGAAGAAGTTGAATTTCAGTAGACGGGGCCCCAACTGTTAGAGCAAAGCTTAAAAGGGGTGAGGGACAAAAAAATTGTAGCTGGCAGGAAAGTCCATGTCCTGGAGAGGAAAGAACAATAGACTGGGAATCAGGATACCTGGGTTCATGCTGGCCTTGCCCCTCTGACTAAGCCTGGTGAAATCATTTCAGAGCCATATGATTCTCAGCCCAGGTGGAACCAGATGACTCTCTCTCAGTAGCTGATTTTAGTCAACACAAGTATGGGAGGGCAACAGGCACTTAGCTGAGGAAGTTAAAGGACTACCATGCAGAGGTCAATCCTACACAGTAAAGACTGCTTTTGTCCCCAAATGGTAATAACATCTTCACTGAGAAACACTGAGCCCAACCTCCTGTTTCTCCATTTGTACATGGAGGGAGTGGCATTTCCATCTTGAAGTGCTTACTAAGAAGGTCAGGTCAGTGCAGCAGGTGGGCTTCTGGTGGGGCTTTGCGCCATGACCAGAGCACATCCAAGTGGCTCTGTTTTACATCTTGGGTTTTGGGGTGAGCCTTTATTTGAGGAAAGGATTCTCTGATTTAAAAAAAAGTTTGAAAATCAGTGGATTAGAAGACCGTTAAGCTGCTTTCTATTGTGGGTATTTGTGAGTAGATGAAACCTGAGGCCAAAAATGAGAAATAGGAGTTCTAATGGGAAAAGGAGTCAAGCCTGATAAGATCTGGGAGAACAAATGACCTGGCCCAGCTGCACACTGAGTCTTTGATTGGCTGACAATCCCATGGGTCACAGCCTTAGAGTGGTTTGACATCACCCTTTCAAATGCAGATACAATCTCACTGGATTAGTGGCTAGAACTGGAAGATCCTCCCTCAGTCTCCTCCTCATTGTAATAGGATTCAGAGAAATTCTTGTTATAAGTGCACCTCTGTTACAAAAAGTTTTATGCAAATCAAAATTTAAAAGTTGAAATTCATGTTCAGTGCAAAGTAGGAGTTTGCAGTAATTCTCCCCTGGAAACTGGAGAATCTTTCTTTAATGCATGTAATTACCTGCTAGCTGCTTTATCTATTTATATTGTATTTCTTTAAAGTGGTAGGTGGTCATGTTACTTATGAAAGCCCACTCATTGCTGGGTTGCCCTTCAAATAGTTCATTCCAAACAGACTACCTAAAGGGGAATATGTCTTTTATTTTTCTTCAGAAACACTTCAGAAAAGAGAACTAAGAAAATGGAAAGTGATCTTGAAAATGGATAAATGTAAGAAATGAGTGAAAATTTTTTATTATCTACAAGACAATATCTTTCTCTCTCTCTCTGTCTCTCTTTCTTCCTTTCTTGTGGTAATTCTTCTCAGTAATAGGATATGAATTATCAAAATATCATATAAAATTGATCATATGTTCTGTCTCTTGCAGCTCTCCAGCAGAACCGAGGAAACTAATTCCATTTAGAGGCTGGAGTGTTATACTGGCAGTCATTGTTTGTAGGTGAAAGTTTAAAAGGCCACACTGCACAGAATAATGTAAGTAAAGAAATAGACAAAAATAGAAAATGCCCATCTATGCAAGCACGGGAAAGTATTAATGGTTTGGTGTCTCTCAGAGCACTTTGTATATGGTGCTCCGTGAGGAACTGTAAGGCAGGTGAAGTTTTATATGCTGTCCTTGTTTATGATCCTACTAGGGAAACAAGATGTAGCCACATAGGAGAGATAAGAAACACCACAAGGTGGGGTATTATAATTCAGTACATTTATTGAATACCTCCTAGGGGCAGCATGATATGCTTGGAAGTAAGAAGTAGTACTACCAATGTGGCTTAGAGGCACCCATGGCAGAATTTGAGTTTGGTCATGCTGGTCACATGGTGAGGATGTAGTTGTACCTCAGAGAGCAAGCTGCAGGTAATAGAAGAGGCAGTTACATGCTGGGCTCTGCTCCCTCGCTCCTATCTGGAAAGTTCCTTCCATCATTCACATACTTCCTCAACACTACATTTGTTGATACAACCAGACAAGAAATGCATGTGGGAGAGGGACCAAGTTCCAAGTGTCTAGAATGACTGTTAGTGTTCTTCATGTCCCCCAGGTTTCCAAGACTTTCAGAGGGAGGGAGTGTCGAGTATGACACAAAGCCTCTGCATGGCCAAGCCTGCCCAGTCTGCCCTATTGTTCTCAGCTTTGGACAAACTCAAGTTCTTTTGGCTTGTGAGCTGATTGCAGCATGGCCACCCCAGGGGCATGTGTTAGAGCCTGTTGGATTGTCCCTGGTTGCCTCATCAACTACCCCACTGTTTGATCCTTTGGGGACCTAACACAGGTGCTCTGAGAAGTTGAATTTTGCACTAATATTCTTGTTCTTTATACAGAGAGCAGAGAGGCACACAAGTCTTTCCTCTGTCCTGGAAAGATCTGAAATAAGACAGAGTCAATAGTTGCATTTTTCAGGGAAACCCATACAGTATAACCTCCCCAGGCTCCCAGAAGGGCAATCTCCCTATCAGCTCAGTAAGCCCAAGATTCTGTGTTGCAGCATTAGAGCTTTTTCCATTTAACTTAAGACTCTATTCTTGGTCAAAATGAAGAAGATTTAGAAAGTGGTTACAAATCTTACAAAAAGAAATAACATGTGAAGACTTGGCTTTACTGTGAGACTGTATTTATCAGTTATTCATACCTTAGCAAGAACTATTTACTCTTTCCTCTTAGAGCAGGTTTCCCTTCCACCCTTTCTCTCATACACACACACGCACACGTACACACACACACACACTTTAGTTTGGCTGATGGGGTATTCATTGCATGGTTACCAACTCTTCTCACGACCACCTTCACCTCCCGAATCCAAATGAGACATTCCCTGTGCATTCTTTCTGTCGGGACAGGAGGGACAAAGCCAAAAAGCACAGGATAACCTTGGCCTGTGAGACATGTTGAAGTTGCCTTCGTACTTTCCAGCTGCAGAATACGTCTGCTTGGTTCCTAAGATGCTGAATGAGCTGGAAATCACAAAGAGAAGTCTAAGGATTGGGAACCCCAAATGGACATTTTGACTTCTGCAGTGTTTTCCAAGATATGTTTTATTTGTGTGACATTGTTCAGAAAATTATATTTCTGTTGACAATTGCATGGAAATATTTATAAAATTTAACAATTGAAATTGATTGGTTTTAATGGCATACACACCCCCATGTCCCTGGGAGCCTGTTCTCTCAGCAAAAGTATTGTTGAAACATGGGGCATGTTTCCAAAAGGAGTGCTAGACAGTGCTAGAACTTGCAACAGAAGCTAGATAGATCAAACTAGTGTGTGTTAATGGTTAATTTGCCTCTCAGCACGTGCACACGTGCGCGCGCGCGCGCACACACACACACACACACCTTTATGTATTGGGTTAATTTACTTATAGCACCTTAGCTAGATCTTGCTTTTTCATCAGATTCTTGCTGCAACTGCTAGCTGGGTTCCCAGGACCTGTGGGAGCCCCATTAGCTGCCTTTCCATAGCTTCCACACAGCAGGCCAATCTATTATTTTATCAGCATCATTCAACCTCACGAAAAGATCTGTTTCTATGTGGGCAGATACTCTAAGTGCTGATTTCAGACCAAGGTCTGCTGCTCTGTTAGAGTTTTCTCTCCATACGCCTGAATGCAGAGCCCCAGAAATGAGGAGATGAATGGAAATGCAAACAGACCTCAGCTCCAGCAGGTGAAATAACTGCTTCACAACTTTCATTTGCACAGAGGTCAAAAACAAAGAGTGAAAGTGGGCCCTCAGCTCCAGCAGGTGAAATAACTGCTTCACAACTTTCATTTGCACAGAGGTCAAAAACAAAGAGTGAAAGTGGGCCCTCAGTGAAGAAATATAAGTGTGTTATAAAATATGCTTTTGCTATAATAGGAGGAACAACCTGGATTGACACAAGCAGATTTTGTCCTCACTGATCTTTTTTAAAAAAATTCACATTTATCATCTGGAAGAGAGCAGCATGCACTTGGTTATGTCGTGCTTTCCAATTGATTTCTAGCTTTTGAATAGATTTTAATTAAAAATTTTTTTTCGTGGATTCTTGACTTCTTTGCATGGTGACCACTCTTTGGTAGAAATTATAATTAGGTAACTACGGATTCTAATAACTTGGGCTCACAGAATAGATGTCGACTATATACGTTCTTAATTGTTTGAATATGCTTCCCTCTCTCCAGATCAGCTTAACCTGTTGCTGAAGGGCCCTGGGGTGGGGATTAGGGAGGTGAGGGGGTGGGGAGTGAGAAGCCTAGCAGCCTTCAGCTTTTTCCTCATTCTAGCACCCCAAAGTGGAAGGAGCTGCGGGTTTAGGAGGGCGAGTTCACTTCCCAGCAAGCCCAGATGTCTCCAACTGTTTGCAGCTTTCTTTCTTTAGAATGTGGATACTTGATGCTTCTTTATTCTGGCCAATTTAAGGGCAAAAATATGAGGTCACCTTTTCATGTTGCAAAATTATTTGGGAATCTTTTCATTTCTCTATTTTAAAAAATCAGAACATTTTAAATAGCATTAAATATACTCGTTCCTGAGAGTTTTTCTAGAAATTGCTTTTAACAGTTTTTGGTATGGTGCTTTTTATGGGAGAAAGTCTTATTCTTGGTCCTCTTTTTCAACTTCCTTCTATAGTTAAGCTATTAATTTATTAATATTCTTCATCCCCTTTAAACTTTTTCTTTTTCTTGAGGCATAGGTCACATATAGAAAAGTGCAAAGATCTTAAGCATACAGGTTGATGATTTTTACATACGTATAAACACAGGGAAGCACCACAGAGAATAAGAAACAGATATTTCCAACACTCCAGTAGGCTTCCTCATTCCTCTCCCCAAAGTAACCATTATTCTAATCACTATCATATATCAATATATCCATTTTGTTTGTTCTCAAACTTCTATAGATGGAATCATCCATCTACAAATGTGCTCATTTGTGTCTGGCTTCTTTTGCTCATTAGGTTTCTGAGATTCATCTATTGGCATGTAAAAAGTTGTTTGCAAATATATAAAGAGTTACTGACTATATTATCTTTCTATCAAATCTGAGGAAAATAGTTGAGTAGAGACTGTAACCAAAATGGAATTAATCAGAAGAGAGAATTCAACATAAGGAAAGATGAAGAGGACATAGGGAGGGGCAAAGGAGGATAAAGTATTTTCCCATCTATCTAAATGTATAATCATTATACATAATGCAAGGGCTAAGACAATGATCCTGGAATAGAGGACATGTACTGCAAAATATAATGCTAGTCTGGAACTAAACAAAGTACTAATCTCTGTACAACCTAGGTGGAAACAGGAGGAAAGGAAGAGAAAAAAAACATGGGAAAAGACTCATTGGGGAGGGGGAAAATAGTGTCAAAAGAACATGTGTTCTAAAGAGCATTTCTTTAAAGAAAGGAGTAAAGAAATGAAAGACCAATGCCTTGTTGGAGAGAAAACAGTTGGTATCTACTTTTGTGTAATAGTTGAGTAAAAGGTGCTTGCTTATGACCTCCAGAAAAGGGAAAGTGAATATTTATGAATTGAAAAATTACAATGGCATTTTTATTATTTATTTTTATATTATTTTAAAAATATTTATTTATCTATTTACTTATTCATTTATTTATTTTCTGGCTTAGTCGGGTCTTAGTTGTGGCACATGGGATCTTTCCTTGCAGCGTGCAAGGTTCTCTCTAGTTGTGGTGCGCAGGCTCCAGAGCGCATGGGCTCTGTAACTGTGGCTCACGGGCTCCAGAGCATGTGGGCTCTGTAGTTGTGGTGCGTGGGCTTAGTTGCTCCACAGCATGTGGGATATTAGTTCCTCGACCAGGGATCGAACCCACGTTAGAAGGTGGATTCTTAATCACTGGACCACCAGGGAAGTCCCTAATGGCATTTTTAAATAACAGGAGATTGTGGAGGTAGGGAATAATTAAACAATAGAAAAAATCCAAAGACCAAAAAAAGTACAAATAAATAAAATAAAATGAAACAAATAAAATCAAGACTATGAGCTTTATGTAAATAGACTGAATTCTCCATTTAAAAGCAGGCTAATTGGATGTACTGTTTACAAAAAATATCCAAAGAAAGTGACAGACTTCTAGTCCTAGTCAAGATGGAGTAAGCGTACCACAGTCTATCTCTTCCACTGATTCCAGCTGAAAATCTGAATAGACTACAAAAAGCAATGAAGCATCTGAAAAATTTGAGAAGTAACAATAGCAGACTTATGGGGCGGAAAATGAAGAATGACCAGTAAGGGTGAGTTTCCTGTTATCTCCCCCCTCAACAAAATATTAACAAATAGAATCCAGCAACATATAAAAAGGATGTCACAATAAAGTGGGATTTATCTTGGGAGGGAAAGGCTAGTTCAACATTTCACAGTCAATCAATGTAATTCACCATGTTAACAGACTAAAGAAGTAAAACTGCATCATCATCTCAAGAGATGCAGAAAAAGCCTTTGACAAAATTGAACATCCATTCATGATTAAAAAAAGAATAACTCTCAGCAAAATGAGAATAGAAGGAAATGTCCTTAACCTCATAGAGAACAAGATATAAGTTTATTAAAATTCATTTAAAAAGAAATGGGAAATTTTAATGGAACAATTACATTAAAAGAAACTGAGAAGGTGACTAAATAGCACCCATTGACAAGATAATGGTTAAATTGTACTTAATATACTCAAGTTATATAAAGGATTTTAGACCAGTATTTCTCAGTCCTAAACACTCACTAGAATCACCTGTGGAGCTGTTTTTTAAAAATTTAATTGAATTAAAAATACTGTTTTCTGGTGAGTCCCAGACTACTTGAATCAGAATCTCTAGGAGAGACGCCTGAACATTAATATTTCTCTAAAGCTCCCCAGGTAATTCTAATGTGCAAACTAGGTTTGCCAACCATTGTTCCTGTCTACTGACAAAGATGACAAATATAGTTCCCAAATCATTTTATAAAACCAGCTACAATTTGATACCTCAAACCAATAAAAAAAGCTAGAGACTAGTTGTTTATGGATATAGAAAAAAAAATTAAAATAAAATATTAAGATATAGGATCCAGTAATATATCAAAAGATACATTAACTTTGTTGGTGTAACTGAACCATTTGTTGATGTAATTAATTATATTAACTTAATCAAGGTAGAAAGACTATATTATCATATATATAAAGAAATTTGACATATTATCATATATAAAGAAATTTGATAATAAAGAACTCTGATTAAGCAGTCATTCTAAATAAAAAATTCTAAGATAGCAAGAGAAAAAATTATTTTTGTGTTATAAAAAACATTTACCAAAATCACTTAGATGGTGAAACATAGAGCCCACTTCAATTAAAACCAGTAAATAGATAATGCAAGCTACTATCATTATTATTCAATATTGTCTTGAATATTCTATAACAGTATGCTCAATTTTTACTGTGTACATGAGTCACCTAGGGATCTTTAAAATGCAGCTTATGATTTAGTAGGTCTAGGGATGGGGCTGAGATTCTTCATCTTTAATAAGCTCCTAGATGATGCCAATACTATTGATTCCACACTTTCAGTAGCCAGATTAGCAAATGCAATAAGACAAGAACACTGAATAATCAGCATAAATATTAGAAAAGTAAAACAAACTAGCTTTTTTTGCCAATTCTTTGAATTTATATTTAGAAAATCCAAGAGACTATAGTAAAAATGCTAGTAAAATTTAACAAAATGCCTGAATATTTGATAAATATAAAAACATAGCTTTTTTTTCTGTGCTAGCAGTAAGCACCTAGAAATAGAAGTGGGAAATATATCTCATTCTCAATGGAAACAATTTAAAATATCTGGGAATAAACTTAACAAGAATTGCACAAGACCCAATAAAGAAAACCTTGTTGAATGACAAAAAAAGTAAATCTGTAGGTGTCAGGTTTAGGGTAGGAAGAAAATAGTAGGTTTTAAACATGTTGAGTGTGTGTTGCTGGTGGAATATTTGATTAGTGATATCAAGTTGGCAGTGTGATATATGAGTCTTGTCTAAGAGAAATGGATGGAGATGAAGGTTTGGGGGTTGTTAGCACTGTAGATCAGGAAAACCGGAAAGGTCCATCAATAGGTTTCAGGGTGTCCATGAACCTCCTAAAATGGTTTGGAAAAATTTCTGCTTGTGCACATGTTTTTAGGGAAAAGGCCCAGAATTTTCATCAGATTCTCAAATGGACTGATAAGAAATTTAAAGACTGCTGATATTGATGGTGGTTGAGGTTATAGGAATGGGTGAAATTACTCAGCAAAAATATGTAGAGTGAGAAGATAACCAAGGATGGAGCCTTATAGTAGAACAACACTTGTAGGGCAGGTAGAGGAAGATACTGAGGAATGGACAGGTACGTAGTAGGAAAACCAGGAGAGTGTGATGTTATAAAAATTAATAGAAGAAAGTGTTCCAAGAAGGAGAAAGAGGTTCACAGAAATCAATTAAGTTAAGAACAGAACCCCATCCATTGAATAGCAACAAGGAGGTCATTGGTAACTGGTAAGAGTAGTTGCAGTGGGTTGGTTAGAAAACTTAGTTGGAAGTCAAAGCATAAGTTTAAGGATCAGCCTCAGGAGGGGAAACTCTTCCACTGAGACAGAAAGAAGAAAAAGACAAGGGTAGATTCAGTTAGTCTTGTAGATCTGAGAGTGGGAAGCTAAAGAAATTCTCATAGGATTGTCTTCATTCTTCCTAAAGTAGGAGGTGAGGTCATGTCTTAAGAGCGAGACAGGAAGTTTGAGGCATTTTGCCTGAGAAGACTGATGAAGTTTTAAAATTATTACTAATATTTGATAAGAGGAGATTGCTGACTAGGAATATATGGTTTACAGGCAGTGCTAAAAACCAAGTGAAAATCAAAGATCTAGAATATGAAGGGATACCAATATGCACTGTGAACTTACATTTTCCAATACCGCCTGGTAGATCATAGAAGTTAAAGGTGGGGTTTCCTAGGATAGTGTGATGGGAGGATATGAGGCAAGGTTGTTGAGAAGAGTATTATGAGAGGGGTGACATGATAGATTATGAGGTGTAGACTAAGTAAAAAATAAAGTAGAGATAGGAGAGAACTGAAGTCCAAGGACAGGCATAGCAGGAATGAAGGACTTTAAAGAGCTAAAAGTAGCTACTATACATGGATTTTAATTGGGATCTCTGGAAGAGACTTGGGGTGGAGAGGACCATTATGATACAGAGGCCAAAAGCTTTGATTAAGACCATAACCAGGTGGGTGGTTAGTGGTTGATGGTTTAGGAGGAATTGATGATATGTTAAACAACATGAATCTCAAATGACAAACATATCTTTTAAACTTAAGGACAGGGAAATAATGGTTTGAAAAATGCACTGGTGAGTGAAAAGAATACAAAACCCATGCCTTAGAGCTGTGGAATATGGTATATGGCAATATGGCCCTTGAAAGGGCCACCAAAGAAGTAGTGGCCTTGGGAGATGCACCAAATTTTAGTAAGGCAAGGAAATATAGAAAGTGTTCGTGTAGCAGCTGAGGGTAGAAGGGACTCTGTTTACTCTGGAATAAGGTACATAGGGTTTTGCAGTGGGATGCTTTGGAAGGAAAGGAGTATAGAGGTTGGGTCAGAAGAGAGGAAGCACAGAGTACGAAGGAGTGAGCTGACTGGATAGCTGTCTAGATGTGTGTACATTTTGGGGTGGTGACCAGGAATGATAGGCACAGAATATTTTGGCCTCCACAGACCTGATAGAGTCTGCTTTAGGGTTGTATCATACATGGCTGCTTCTTTTGCGGGGGGAGGGTAGGGTTTTTTATAATTTTATTTAAAAAAATTTAATACAGTAGGTTCTTATTGGTTATCTATTTTATACATATTAATGTATATATGTCAGTCCCAATCTTCCAATTCATCCCCCCCACCGCTTTCCCCCCTTGGTGTCCATATGTTTGTTCTCTACATCTGTGTCTATTTCTGCTTGCAAACTGGTTCATCTGTACCATTTTTCTAGATTCCATATATGTTAACATACGATATTTGTTTTTCTCTTTCTGATTTACTTCACTCTGTATGACAGTCTCTAGGTCCATCCACGTCTCTACAAATGACCCAATTTCATTCTTTTTTATGGCTGACTAATATTCCATTGTATATATGTACCACATCTTCTTTATCCATTCGTCTGTTGATGGGCATTAGGTTGTTTCCATGACCTGGCTATTGTAAAGAGTGCTGTAATGAACACTGGGGTGCATAAGTCTTTTTGAATTATGGTTTTCTCTGGGTATATGCCCAGTAGTGGGATTGCTGGGTCATATGGTAGCTCTATTTGTAGTTTTTTAAGGAACCTCCATACTGTTCTCCAGAGTGGCTGTATCAATTTACATTCCCACCAAGAGTGCAAGAGGAATTGACATGGGCTGCTTTTTAAGATAATTTTTCTCTGACAGACTGTAGCTTGTTTTGTAGATCTTGAATCATTGTATTCTTGCCTAGTATTTTCTTAAATTATAAAGATGTTCTTTTAAGGCTGCCAGTTAACAGATTTTGACTAAGGACTCAAATTCTGAGTGTGAGATACAGGAATTTATAAAGTGATAATCAGACTGAGGATCTGACCTCATGGAGCCTATTGACTAGATTCTACATGGGAATCTGTCACTAAACAAATGTGTTAAATCCTATAGGAGTTTCCTACAATACATATTATGGAAGTGTATCATATGGTACTCAGCCTTGTGTGGGACAGCAAATGGTCTCCTCTAGCTTATGTAAAACAGGTGGTATAAAGAAGCAAGAAGAATATTTGTTCTTTAGACAGACTGACCTGAGGCCCAATTTATTACTCCATCATTATTTCTATGTAAACCTGAATAGGTTTTATTAAACTCTGAGCCAAAGTCTTTTCATTTCTATATTGAAGATAGATTATATCTTGCAGTATAGCAGTGAGTGCTAAGCAAGTTAATGTAAATATAGCAATAGGTATAGTAGTTAGCACATGGCAAATAATCTAAAGGTTAGTTCTCTTTTTCCCTAGAGAACTTCCTATAGGTACTTCATCAAATACTACTAAAGTTATAAATAAAGAAATGTATCCTATTATTATACAAACTATCTCTTTGATATTATTATATTTAGATTAGGAAATTATCTTACCCATTTAGTTGACTGTATTTTTAAACTAAATTAAGCATATGGTGGAACATTATCTGATGAAGTTGAACTGGGAAATAAAAAAAAATTTGTATGACTGCTACTGTTTTTCCTTTATAATATGAAAATCTTAGTAAAAAAAATCCTTGTTTAGGATTGCCATGGGATTTGTTTCCATTTTTTACTTAAACTCTTTTGATTTGAGGGACCTTCAAGATGGCGGAGGAGTAAGACTCGGAGATCACCTTCCTCCCCGCAAATACATCAGAAATACATCTACATGTGAACAACTCCTAGAGAACACTTACTGAACGCTGGCAGAAGACCTCAGATCCCAAAAGGCAAGAAACTCCCCACATACCTGAGTAGGGCAAAAGAAAAAAGAAAAATCACAGACAAAAGAATAGGGACAGGACTTGCCCCTCTGGGAGGGAGTTGTGAAGGAGGAAAAGCTTCCACACAGTAGGAAGCCCCTTCACTGGTGGAGACGGGGGGTGGTGGTGGGGAAGCTTCAGAGCCACGGAGAAGAGCGCAGCAACAGGGGTGCAGAGGGCAAAGCGGAGAGATTCCCACACAGAGGATCGGAGCTGACCAGCACTCACCAGCCTGAGAGGCTTGTCTGCTCACCCGCTGGGACAGGTTGGGGCTGGGAGCTGAGGCTCAGGCTTCGGAAGTCAGATCCCAGGGAGATGACTGGGGTTGGCTGTGTGAACACAGCCTGAAGGGGGCTAGTGCACCACAGCTACCAGAGGGAGTCCAGGAAAAAGTCTGGAACTGCCTGAGAGGCAAGAGACCAGTGGTTGTGGGTGCACGAGGTGAGGGGATTCAGAGCACAACCTAAACAAGCTACAGAGATGGGCACAAGCCACGGATATCAGCACGGACACCAGAGACAGGCATGAAACACTAACGCTGCTGCTGCAGCCACCAACAAACCTGTGTTCAAGCACAGGTCACTATCCACACCTCCCCTCCTGAGAGCCTGTGCAGCCCGCCACTGCCAGGGTCCCGTGATCCAGGGACAACTTCCCTGGAGAACACACAGTGCACCTCAGGCTGTTGCAACGTCACGCTGGCCTCTGCAACCGCAGGCTCGCCCCGCATTCCGTACCCCTCCCTCACCTCCGGCGTGAGTGAGCCAGAGCCCCCTAATCAGCTGCTACTTTAACCCCATCCTGTCTGGGCAGGGAACAGATGCCCTCAGGCGACCTACATGCAGAGGTGGGGCCAAATCCAAGGCTGAACACCAGGAGCTGTGGGACCAAAGAAGAGAAAGGAAAATTTCTCCCAGCAGCCTCAGGAGCAGCAGATTAAATCTCCACAATCAACTTGATGTACCCTGCATCTGTGGAATACTGGAAGAGACAATGAATCATCCCAAAATTGAGGCGGTGGACTTTGGGAGCAACTGTACACTTGGGGTTTGCTTTCTGCACCTAATTTGTTTCTGGTTTTATGTTTATCTTAGTTTAGCATTTAGAGTTTATTATCATCGGTAGATTTGTTTATTGATTTGGTTGCTCTCTTCCTTTTAAAAAAACCTATCTATATATATATATATATTTTTATCCTTTTTGTCCTCTTGTGAGTGTGTATGTATATATCTCTTAGTGTGATTTTGTCTGTATAATTTGTCCTAGGGATCTGTATGTCCGTTTTTCTTTTTTTTTTTTTAGTATAGTTTTTGCTGCTTGTTATCATTGGTGGATTTGTTTCTTGGTTTGGTTGCTCTCTTCTTTCTTTCTTATTTTAATCTTTTAAAATTTTGAATAATTTATTTTTTATTTTAATAACTTTATTTATTTATTTTGTTTTTCTCCCTTTTCTTCTGAGCTGTGTGGCTGACAAGGTCTTGGTGCTTGAGGTGGGAGAGACGAGATCAGGACATTGGTCCATCAGAGACCTCCTGGCCCCATGTAATATCAAACAGCAAAAGCTCTCCCAGAGATCACCATCTCAACGCTAAGACCCAGTTCCACTCAACAACCAGCAAGATACAGTGCTGGATACCCTATGCCAAACAACTAGCAAGACAGGAACACAACCCCACCTGTTAGCAGAGAGGCTTCATAAAATCATAATAAGGTCACAGACACCCCAAAACACACCACCGGACATGGTCATGCCCACCAGAAGGACAAGATCCAGCCTCATCCACCAGAAAACAGGTACCATTCCCCTCCACCAGGAACCCTACACAACCTACTGAACCAAACTTACCACTGGGGGCAGACACAAAAAAAAATGGGAATTATGAACCTGAAGCCTGTGAAAAGGAGACCTCAAACACAGTAAGTTAAGCAAAATGAGAAGACAGAGAAATACACAGCAGATGAAGGAGCAAGGTAAAAACCCACCAGACCAAACAAAGAAGGAGGAAATAGGCAGTCTACCTGAAAATGAATTCAGAGTAGTGACAGTAAAGATGATCCAAAATCTTTGAAATAGAATGGAGAAAATAAAAGAAACATTTAACAACGACCTAGAAGAACTAAAGAGCAAAAAACCAATGATGAACAACACAATAAATGAAATTAAAAATTCTCTAGAAGGAATCAATAACAGAATAACTGAGGTAGAAGAACAGATAAGTGATCTAGAGGATAAAATAGTAGAAATAACTACCACACAGAGGAATAAAGAAAAAAGAATGAAAAGAATTGAGGACAGTCTCAGAGACCTCTGGGAAATATTAAATGCATCAACATTCAAATTTAGGGGTCCCAGAAGAAGAAGAGGGGAGAAAAAGGGACTGAGAAAATATTTGAAGAGATTATAGTTGAAAACTTCCCTAATATGGGAAAGGAAAGAGTCAATCAGGTCCAGGAAGCACAGAGAGTCCCATACAGGATAAATCCAAGGAAAACACGCCAAGACACATATTAATCAAACTATAAAAATTAAATACAAAGAAAAAATATTAAAAGAAGCAAGGGAAAAGCAACAAATAACATACAAGGGAATCCCCATAAGGTTCTTCTCTAGGCAGGAAACACAAGAGAAGGAAAAGGCCTACAAAAACAAACCCAAAACAATTAAGAAAATGGTAATAGGAATATACATATCTAAAATTACCTTAAATATAAGTGGATTAAATGCTCCAACCGAAAGACATAGACTGGCTGAATGGATAGAAAAACAAGACGAATCTATATGCTGTCTACAAGAGACCCACATCAGACCTAGGGACATATACTGATTGAAAGTGAGGGGATGGAAAAAGATATTCCATGCAAAGGGATATCAAAAGAAAGCTGAAGTAGCAATACTCATATCAGACAAAATAGACTTAAAAATAAAAACTATTACAAGAGACAAAGAAGCACACTACATAATGATCAAGGGATCAATCCAGGAAGAAGATATAACAATTGTAAATATTTATGCATCCAACATAGGAGCACCTCAATACACAAGGCAAATGCTTACAGCCATAAAAGGGGAAATTGACAGTAACACAATCATAGGAGGGGACTTTAACAGGCCACTTTCACCAATTGACAAATCATCCAAAATGAAAATAAATAAGGAAACCCAAGCTTTAAATGACACATTAAACAAGATGGACTTAATTAGGAGCACCTCAATACATAAGGCAAATGCTTACAGCCATAAAAGGGGAAATTGACAGTAACACAATCATAGGAGGGGACTTTAACAGGCCACTTTCACCAATTGACAAATCATCCAAAATGAAAATAAATAAGGAAACCCAAGCTTTAAATGACACATTAAACAAGATGGACTTAATTGATATTTATAGGACATTCCATCCTAAAACAACAGAATACAGTTACTTCTCAACTGCTCATGGAACATTCTCCAGGATACATCATAGCATGGGTCACTAATCAAGCCTTGGTAAATTTAAGAAAATTGAAATCGTATCAAGGATCTTTTCTGACCACAAGGCTGAGACTAGATATCAATTAAAAGAAAAAAATCTGTAAAAAATACAAACACATGGAGGCAAAATAATGCACAACTAAATAGCAGGAAATCACTGAAGAAATCAAAGAGGAAATCAAAAAATACCTAGAAACAAATGACAATAAAAACACAACAGCCCAAAACCTATGGGATGCAGCAAAAGCAGTTCTAAGAGGGAAGTTTATAGCAATACAATCCTACCTCAAGAAACAAGAAACTTCTCAAATGAACAACGTAAATTACACCTAAAGCGATTAGAGAAAGAAGAACAAAAAATCCCCACAGTTAGCAGAAGGAAAGAAATCATAAAGATGAAATCAGAAATAAATGAAAAAGAAATGAAGGAAATGACACCAAAGATCAACAAAACTAAAAGCTGGTTCTTTGAGAAGATAAAATTGATAAACCATTAGCCAGATTCATCAAGAAAAAAAGGGAGAAGACTCAGATCAATAGAATCAATAGAAATGAAAAAGGACAAGTAACAACTGACACTGCAGAAATACAAAGGATCATGAGAGATTACTACAAGCAACTATATGCCAATAAAATGGACAACCTTTCCCAAGAATAAATGTGCAAATTCTTAGAAAAGCACAACTTTCCAAGGCTGGACCAGGAACAAATAGAAAATATAAACAGACAAATCACAAGCACTGAAATTGAGACCGTGGTTAAAAATCTTCCAACAAAGAAAAGCCCAGGACCAGATGGCTTCACAGGTGAATTCTATCAAACATTTAGAGACGAGCTAACACCTATCCTTCTCAAACTCTTCCAAAAGATAGCAGAGGGAGGAACACTCCCAAACTCATTCTATGAGGCCACTATCACCCTGATACCAAAACCAGAGAAAAATGTTACAAAAAAAGAAAAATAGGGACCAATATCACTAATGGACATAGATGCAAAAATCCTCAACAAAATACTAGCAAACAGAATCCAACAGAAAGTAGAAAGTAGGCATAGAGGGAACTTACCTGAACATAATAAAGGCCATATATCACAAACCCACAGCCAACATCATTCTCAATGGTGAAAAACTGAAACCATTTCCACTCAGATCAGGAATAAGACAAGGTTACCCACTCTCACCACTATTATTCAACATAGTTTTGGAAATTTTAGCCACAGCAATCAGTGATGAAAAGAAATAAAAAGAATGCAAATTGGAAAAGAAGAAGTAAAACTATCACTATTTGCAGATGACATGATACTATACATAGAAAATCCTAAAGATGCTACCAGAAAACTACTAGTGGTCATCAATGAATTTGGTAAAGTAGCAGGATACAAAATTAATACACAGAAATCTCTTACATTCCTATACACTAATGATGAAAAATCTGAAAGAGAAATTCAGGAAACACTCCCATTTACCACTGCAACAAAAAGAATAAAATACCTAGGAATATATCTACCTAAGGAGACAAAAGACCTGTATGCAGAAAACTATGACATTGATGAAAGAAATTAAAGACGATACCAACAGATGTAGAGATATATCATGTTCTTGGATTGGAAGAATCAACATTGTGAAAATGACTATACTACCCAAAGCAGTCTACAGAGTCAATGCAATCCGTATCAAACTACCAATGGCATTTTTCACAGAACTAGAACAAAAAAGAATAAACTCAAAATGGGTTAAAGACCTACATGTAAGGCCAGACACTATCAAACTCTTAGAGGAAAACATAGGCAGAACACTCTATGACATAAATCACAGCAAGATCCTTTTTGACCCATCTCCTGGAGAAATGGAAATAAAAACAAAAATAAACAAATGGGACCTAATGAAACTTAAAAGCTTTTGCACAGCAAAGGATACCATAAACAAGACCAAAAGACAACCCTCAGAATGGGAGAAAATATTTGCAAATGAAGCAACTGACAAAGGATTAATATCCAAAATTTATAAGCAACTCTTGCAGCTCAATAACAAAAAAACAAACAACCCAATCCAAAAATGGGCAGAAGAACTAAATAGACATTTCTCCAAAGAAGATATACAGATCGCCAACAAACACATGAAAGAATGCTCAACATCATTAATCATTAGAGAAATGCAAATCAAAACGACAATGAGATATCATCTCACACCGGTCAGATTGGCCATCATCAAAAACTCTAGAAATAATAAATGCTGGAGAGGGTGTGGAGAAAAGGGAACCCTCCTGTACTGTTGGTGGGAATGTAAATTGATGCAGCCACTATAGAGAACAGTATGGAGGTTCCTTAAAAAACTAAAAATAGAACTACCATACGACCCAGCAATTCCACTACTGGCCATATACCCTGAGAAAACCATATTTCAAAAAGAGTCATGTTCTACAATGCTCATTGCAGCTCTATTTACAATAGCCAGGACATGGAAGCAACCTAAGTGTCCATCGACAGATGAATGGATAAAGAAGATGTGGCACATATATACCATGGAATATTACTTAGCCATAAAAAGAAACGACACTGAGTTATTTTAGTGAGGTGGATGGACCTAGAGACTGCCATACAGAGTGAAGTAAGTCAGAAGGAAAAAAACAAATATCGTATGCTAACACATATATATGGAATCAAAACCTAAAAAAGGTTCTGAAGAACCTAGGGGCCAGACAGGAATAAAGACACAGACGTAGAGAATGGACTTGAAGACACGGGGAGGGGGAAGGGTAAGCTGTGACAAGGTGAGAGAGTGGCATGGACATATATAAAGTACCAAATGTAGAATAGATAGCTAGTGGGAAGCAGCCGCATAGCACAGGGAGATCAGCTCGGTGCTTTGTGTCCACCTAGAGGGATAGGGAGGGTGGGAGTGAGACACAAGAGAGAGGAGATATGGGGATATATGTATACATATAGCTGATTCACTTTGTTATACATGAGCAACTAATACAACATTGTAAAGCAATTATACTCCAATAAAGGTGTCTAAAAAAAACTGTTGATTTTGCCTATATCCATATGTATCTCATTAGTGACACATGTAAGTGTAAAGATGACACAACATTTACCAATAGTTGCATTTGAAAGCTTCCAATGTTTTCCAAGGGAAGGTCAGATAACCATTGTTATTCAGCACCCAGTGTAAGTCAAGAACACCAAAGTAAGTGTTAGAAGACAAAGTTATTCCTTTCAGTATTTCACCATCTTAAACCTTAGGCTAAAGAAAACCCCCATCCAAACAGTAGATCAATTCATTTTTCTTAGTACAAAGTAATATTAGTGGTCCTGGAAGTGGCCCCCAGTTAAAATAGCAAATAGAAGGAAGCATGGGAACATGTGACAGAATTCCTTATTCAGAAATGCTATAAAGGCATATGACAAAATTTCTAATAACTCTCCAGGCTTTGTTGCTGTGTTCCCTAAGTTATTGTGGAGAGGGCACATGTAAATTGGCCCTTCATAGAGGACTTAAATAGGATTGTAGCTGCAGGTAGAGCCTAGGCATTCTCTAACCAACATCTATCTCCTATCCCTTCCCAATAGAACCCGATTTTGAAAGTTTATCCTTTGACCCTCAGTTCCAGAGAAAGGTTCTGTTTTGTCTAAGCCAATCAATATTTGACAGTTCCCTAATGACCGACGAAGGGGTACATGGCTTCACTTGGCTCAAACAGACTGTGGCTGTGCTCTGTGCTTGGAGAGAGGTTTTCTATCTGTTCTTCATTTAAACAATGGCGCATATAGCATGTTACACCAGAAGGTATCCAGTGTAAATGAGGGGAACCAGCCTAAGATGAGACCAGGGCTGAGGATTGCAGAACACAGAGAAGGAAGGAAGACGGGTCCTTGATGAGCCGCTGTTCATGTTGTCCTGGGGCCTGCCCCACTTTTGAATTTCCAGTTATATGAAATCATTAGCCAGGGTCAGTGGGAATCAGATATGTTTCATACACAGATTATATTAACTAACACATTGACTCGATATCCATGGCACAGCTTTATAGACATTTGGCTGGAGAATATGATTGAGAGTGTAGGCCTGTAGCTATTGGAGTTTCATGGGAAAACCATGGGCCTTGAAAGGGGACAGACCTGGGTTCTAATGTTGGCTCCTCTATTTACTTGTTGTAAGGTCTTGGGCCGGTAGCCTATCTCTTTGCTTCAGGCGACTCACATGTCAAAAGTAAACTATACTATATCTATCTGATAGAATTTTAAGGATTAAAATGTCAGTGAGATAAAATTACATAGTGACTGGCACATAGTGAATGGGCAAAAAATGGTAGCTAGCAGAGCTAGTATTAGCTACTTAAAGAAATATTTTTTGACCCAAGTCTCATTTCTTTGATCTTTCCTATAAAACTTTGAAGAAGTATTGCCTAAAATCGTTCTTCACTTCCTCAAGTTCAAGTCTATTTTCAGCCTACTATAATCAGATTTTAGTTTCCCTATCAAGGTCATCAAATCCACTGAATTCTTCAGGTAGTCATCTTCCTCTTCATTTCAGTTGCACTTGACTCAATTGACTAATCCTTCCTTTTCATAGTACTTTATTTTCTTGGCTACCAGAACACCATCCTTTCTTGAATTTCCCCCCTGCTTTGTTCATTGATTGCACCTTTGCTGGCTTTTCCTCCTCTGTTTTCCTCTAAATTTGGGGATATTCCCAAGCTCAGTCCTGGCCCTCTCTTCCTCCCTCTCTGATCGCCCTATGTGACAATTCAGCCCCCATGGATTTATCTACCATTGGTTTACTGATGACCTTCACATTCACACCTCTAACCCAAATCTTGCCCCTGAACTCCAGGTCATACATGCAGCTTCCTGCTTGACATCTCCCCTGGGATGCCTATTTTTTTCTGTTCTCATGTATCCACCCTAGTGCAGCCGTCATTCATCTTACCTCCGCTATCATAATAGCCTCTTAATTAGTGTCTCCATTACAACTCTGGCCACTCCCCACACCACCTCTCTCCATTTTCTACCCAGTAGCCAGAATGATGAAAAAAAAAATGCAATTCAGAATATATCCTTTACCTGCTTAAAATCCTCCAATGCTTTCCGTAGCTCTTGTGATAAAATTCCAAACCCTAGCAAGGCCTAACAGGCTGGGCCACTGCCTTTCTCTCGACTCACCTCGTATCCCTCTCCCTCTTCACCACGCTCCAGCCACTGTGGTCTTCTCGTGTCCTCAAACGGGCCCAGCTTAGGCCACTGCATTTGCTTTTCTCACTTTCTGGATTGTCCTGCCAATGGCTGACTTCTCGTCATTTAATTCATTCAGTCTCCAGTGCAAAGATTACTTTTCCAAAGGGACTTTTCCAAAGGAACCCCATAGCCACTGTCTATCACTTTATCCTGCTTCATATTTTTCACAGCACTCATTATGCTCTAAAATCATCTTGTCATCTGTCTCCCTCATTACAGTGTAAACTGCTGTAGAGCTGAAATCATATCTTTCTTATTCACCACTCTATTTCTCTCACCTAGAATAGTGCTCAGTACCTACTAGGTGCTCAAAAGTTTTTACTGAATGAATAAAGGAATGAATGAGTAATAATAGCGTTTAACTAACATTGAACCGCATTTGGTATTTTGTGGGGTCCTTTCACTTTCATTACCTGGCGTCATCCCCATGATAATCTGTGAGGTAGGTATTATTGTTAAATTCATTTACAGATGAACTGAGTAATTTGGTGCCCTTTTACCTCCACATCTAAGAGAGAATAGGTTGCATTTTTGTTTGTTTGTTTTTGTTTTTTCAGTATGCGGGCCTCTCACTGTTGTGGCCTCTCCTGTTGCGGAGCACAGGCTCCGGACGCGCAGGCCCAGCGGCCATGGCTCACGGGCCCAGCCGCTCCGCGGCATGTGGGATCTTCC
>NC_041218.1:61356980-61364488 GCF_002837175.3 Physeter macrocephalus
GGGAACGAACCCGTGTCCCCTGCATCGGCAGGCGGACTCTCAACCACTGCGCCACCAGGGAAGCCCTAGGTTGCATTTTTTTTAAGTCCTCAGAGGAGAAGAAAGTTAAGGAACCTTAGTAAAATAATATAATAGGCTAAGCTAACCATCTGTGAACTTTTGCTTTTTGTTCTTAACCAAATGTTAGAAATTGAACTACATGTGTTTCTAGCCTGAACACTACAAACCATTGAAACAAAATTCTCTCTATTATTTCTGGGTCCAGATGCAAGAGGTCCATGGTAGTCAATGCTCTGTAATTAAATGAGATTTCAGGCTGAGCTTCTAATCCCCTGAGACACAGAATGTGCAGCTGTACTAATAACTCGGCCTATTATATGGAAAGCCAGCCAGGCCCTTATTTCTTTTTGTATGTACACACATATACACACACTCACACACATACATTCACATTTATATTTTTAAAGCCAACAACAATCTAAACACAAGGTTCTCATTCTGTCTTTAAATATGGGAAATAATATTAGATTAAGTTAATGTAATCACTAACATCATGTTCTGAAAATTGAAAACTAATGCAGCTTTGTTTCACACCCCCAAACTGCCCAAGAAATCAGAATTTCCAGAATACCCAGACCCATACTTTTCAATGATAAAATATATGTACCACACTTGGAGTAAGGTACATAATTTAATGTTTTATTGTGTTTGATTTACAGGCTTCCTCAGTCCTTATTAAATTTAAGTTTTCACAATTGAGGAAAGGCCTTAAAGAAAACATTTTGTGGTTAAAGATGTATCCCACATGTGCTGGGCTGGCAATTTAAAAGGCCTGTTAACTCTTCTCTGAGACTTCACAGTGCTGCTGAAAATTATGATCGCAAAGCTCAGGTGAGCAGGGCTGAAGCGGAAAGGGTTAGTGTTCAGATTCCAGGCTAAAAGCAATGCTTATTTCTTTGAGGTCTGATGTTACATCAATATCTACCCCAGAACAAAATGTGGTATGCAAAGCTTTGGAAAATTATATGAAAGTGTGTCTTTTATCTTTTTTTTTTTTTAAGAAATTTTAAGGGGGTAGGGAGAGTGATTTGTTTCTGACAACTTTGGCAAGGTTTTCACTAAGCACACTTTCAGAGCAGCAATTCCCTAGCTGACAAAGACCTGGACGTGACCCCAAATATCTGCACCTTGAGAAATGTTACACAGAGCCACAGATGACTTCAGTCAGGAATTCCAGGTCCTGATGAACAGGTACCTCTGGACTTTCAACTGTCAGTGCCACTTCCTGAAAGCACTGCCTGCCCCAGGGACTCTGGCCACTGAAAAAGATCCAAGCTATGGAACTGACACCACCGAAGAATAAAAATACCCTTTGGTTTTTCCAAACAAACAGTCCCTGCTAATCTTAATCCAACTCCAATGCCACCTAACCTTGAAGATGTTTCCAAGCCTCTTATCCCTAAGTAACTATGCTCTCATGCCTCTCTTGCATCTTTGCATTTCTATTGTGTCAGTGATCATATTCTGTCCTACCCCCTATTCCACACAAAAGGGAAAAGGAGTCTTTGCCCTCTACTCTATATCCTCTGTCTTATCTCAGAGTCACCTTTGATTCTTTCTTCTCCCACAATGACTCCATCTCATCAATCATTAACACTTCCTGATTCTCTTTTCTCAGTATCTCCTGAAAACATTCACTTCTTTACAGTCCCACTGTCCTATCTGAGTCTGAGCTACCTCCAGGTCTTGTTTTATCATCATAATACTCTAAAACGTTTTCCTGACTCAAGTCTTACCCCTGGTCTGCCTCCTCTTGCCCATTTATTTCTTACTCTGCAGCCAGAGTGATTTTTTTCTAAAACGCCTATTTATCTGATCATCTCATTCCCTTGCTTAAAATTTTAGTATCATCCCATTGTCCTGGGGATGAGGTCTAAACTCCTTACCATGGCTTACAAGGTTCTCTCTCCCTTCTAACTCTTGTACTATACACTCCAGAGATACTTAACTCCTATTAGTTCCTCCTTTGAAGCCTGTTGGGCCCTTTCTTGCCTTTGAGCCTTTGCCTATGCTGTTCCCCAGTACTCTCCCTATCGCTTCACCTGGCTAATTCCTACTCATGCCTTTGTTCTCACGTTAGATACAACTTCTACCTGGACAGCATCCTTGACCTGTATTTCATCTTGTTCTTTTCTAACACAGTATTTTGTCTTCCCCAAGCACAGCACTTAGACTTTATTATTCTTTTTATATTTATTTTCTTTTTCCCCTTAAGACTAGAAGCTCCCCAAGCACAGAAAGTATATGTGCTTTGCTCTTATATCTTCATCACCTAGCTCAGTGCCTGGCATACAGAAAGGCATTTAATAGCTACTCAATGAAATAGTAACCTTTATCCTTCCACACAATTTGACTCAGTGCCTTGTACATAATGGATGCTCAATAGCAATTTGATGAATCAGATCAAATTGACACATTGCTCAAATTATCTGATAGGAAATGCAGGCTGTTGAGACACAGTAACACAATTAGCTGGTTTAGGAACTATTAAAAGGTTATTTGCTGAAAAATGGATTTGACTCTGCTGACCAAGGACATTTGACTACTAAGATGACCAGAATAAGCAGACCATGATACGGTTGCTGAAATCATATGGAAGATATTGGTGTTTGATTTTTTTTTTTTTTTTTTTTTTTTGCAGTACGCGGGCCTCTCACTGTTGTGGCCTCTCCCGTTGCAGAGCACAGGCTCCGGACGTGCAGGCCCAGCGGCCATGGCTCATGGGCCCAGCCGCTCTGCAGCATGTGGGATCTTCCCGGACAGGGGCACGAACCCGTGTCCCCTGCATCGGCAGGTGGACTCCCAACCACTGCGCCACCAGGGAAGCCCTGGTGTTTGATTTTTACTGTCTGTTTTGCAACTCCATCTATTGCCTAGAAATTGGCCACTATAGGGATTGGTAGGAATTAAAAATGACTGTAATCCTGATTATAATACCTACTAATAGGCGTTTACCATGTCCTTTATACGCATCAACTCAATTAATCCTCACAATAATTTTGTAAAGTAGAAACTGTTATTATTCTACTTTACAGATGAAATAACTGAGGCTGAGAAAAGTTCAATAACTTTCTTAAAGTCACACAGCTGGAGAGTGGTAGAGACAGAATCTGAACCTCAGAAGTCTTATTTTGGATTCCATGCTTTAAAATATTATGCTGTATTGCCACTACTCTTTGCTTCGATAACTAACTAGGGACATAGATTTGGGGATATATGAATTTATGGGTCGTGCAAAAGCCTTAGGAGTCTTTTGTGTGGGCAGCATGCATAATGCTTAGGAAACAAGGTCAGCCTCTTGTCATACCTGCTGCTCTTGATTTTAATAAAGCTTTGCAAGCTAGTCGTAAGAGAAATGGGAGCAATCTGGAAATAAATTACTTCCATTATGCTGTAGGATCTCCTATATACTGTGGCACTTAGGAATTATTCACAGATGTATGTTTATAGTTAAAAAATCAACTACACTGTGCTCAATTATATGGGGGAAAAACTCTAGTAAACAGTTTTTAATTGGATTGAAATTAAGATAAATTTAGGATAATGAAGGAAAATGTCTTAACAGCAAGATTTATAGACTGTGTGCAAAACTCGCATTGGAAGTGAAGGAAGTCCAGTATTTTGAAATGTAAAATTTACATTCACTTGAGGAAAAAAGATTATGTGTACAATCTATTTCCATGTAGTCATGAAATTCTTTCAAAACAACCTAGGTTACACATGGGTCCTTCAACAGACATATATGAACATTTGCTGTGTACGAAGTCCTATGCTAGGTACTACGGGAGACAGAAAATTCTCTGAAATCTACAGATTTTACACAAGTTACAGATTTCAAGTAATTTAAAACCTACTTAGTTTTAAGACTTCTCTGTTAAAGGGAATACATGGTTTAGGCATAAATATTCATAAAATGAGAGAACTAAGTTATTAAGTGTTCTTTTGGAAGAAATGCTGCCTTTGGTAAAAGAGGAAACGAGATCCTAGAAGCATATATATCCTGAAAGAAGAGAAAGACATGGGATTTATTTTTTTCCTCCTTTAATTCTAGGGTTTAAATGCAATAAAATGTATATGGAACATCCTATACGAAGTTTAAAAAACTAGGTTCTTTGAAAGCATTGGTAATATGGGGTGGGTTTTGAAGGATGGCACTAAGTCTACATTTAAAATCATATAAATGACTTGGGATAAATCATGGTATATTCTAAACCCATGCTATTCAAAGTGTGGTCTGTGGATAAGCAGCATCAGCATCACTTAAAAGCTTGTTAGAAATGCAGAATCTCAGGCCCACCCCAGACCTACTGAATCAGAATCTGCATTTTAACAAGACCCCAAGTGTATCTGTATGCACATTAATGTTTAGAAGCATAGGTCTAAATAAAAAATCTGTGGCACAGAAGATGTTGCATCTTTGCTCTTTTTGCAATAATCATGTATCATCATATCTTCTCTTTTTTCTCTATTCCCATCTGCAAACCATCTCCTCCCGATAAACTGATTTTTATCACCATCTCCTAACCAAAATTTAAGATTTTGTGTCTCTACTGCTTTTCACAAGAACTGCTCTTTACCTGAATGCTTTCTGTTTTCCTTTACGCTTAAGCCATCTAGGACTATTTGCATTTCCAGAATATGCTGGGTTCTTTCACAATTTCTGCCCAGATTTCCCTCCCTATCCTTATTTTGACCCACTTGGCCTTCAGGACTCTGTGAAGACGTTTATGTACCCTTCTTACTCTATTCTAAATCTTTTTTCACTTTATTCTCCTAGTTCTTGATAATATTTCTATGTGCTAACACTAATCGCATTGCAATGTACTGTTAACATGTTCTCTTTCAGTACACTGTAAGTGTCTCAAGGGAAGAAATGTTTTAGCTGCTTTTGTAGCCTGGGTGCTTAAAAATGTTTGCTGAATGAGTGCTTTATTTGCAAATTAAAAATTATGCTTGCCTATTCTTTCAAACACTGGTCAGTGAACTAACTATAAGTATTAAGAAGAAAAGGATCCAAGTCTAGGATCTCTAAAGTGTTATCAACAATGCTTACACACACACACACACACGTGCACACACACACACACTATTTGACCCAATTTATTGATTTATAATAAGCGATACAGCTTCTACAGGAAAAGTACCTGACTAATGTCAGATGATCTCACATTTGACAGGTACAAGTCAGATAACGCTAAAATGCATCAGGAGTAGAATAACATGGGTAAATTGCAAGATGACTTCCTACAGTCTCTATCATGGGAGTCCATGACACTATCATAGTTTGTGATTTTAAATCAAGTTGGATCTCTTTTTGTATTGTAATTTCTCCATGTGTAAACTGCTTGTTACCCATCTATGGGAAAAAGGACAGTATGAGTATTAACCTCTGATGACACCCTAGAAATATGTTCAAGTCGCTATTGCAGATTTTTCTGGAATATTTTTCAACTTTGGGACACCTAGACTGAAGGGCAAGATAATTTTTGCCAAGTCTTACTAGGAATTTCTGGTTAGATTTTTTTTTTTTTCTCAATTGAAGCGAGCACTGGTCGATTTTTATAGATATTGTTGCTTTAGGAAGATATGGAAGATTTAAAAATAGACTTAGCTTATAGTAATCAAAACAGTATGGTACTGGCACAAAAACAGACACATAGATCAATGGAAGAGAATAGGCAGCCCAGAAATAAACCTACACACTTATGGTCGATTCATCTATGACAAAGAAGGCAAGAATATACAATAAAGAAAAGACTGTCTTTTCCATAAGTGATACCAGGAAAACTGGATAGCTACATGTAAAAGAATGAAATTAGAACATTCTCTAACACTGTATACAAAAAATAAACTCAAAATGGATTAAAGACATAAATGTAAGACTGGAAACCATAAAGCTCCTAGAAAAAAAACATAGGCAGAACACTCTTTGACATAAATCATAGCAATATTTTTTTGGATCTGTCTTCTAAAGCAAAGGAAATAAAAGCAAAAATAAACAAATGGGAACTAATTAAACTTAAAAGCTTTTGCGCAGCAAAGGAAGCTACTGACAAAACGAAAAGAAATCCTACTTAGTGGGAGAAAATATCTGCAAATGTTATGACTGATAAGGGGCTAATATCCAAAATATATAAACAGCTCATACAGACATTTCTCCAAAGGGACATGCAGATGGCCAACATCACTAGTCATCAGGGAAATGCAAATCAAAACCACAAAGAGATATCACCTCACACCTGTCAGAATGGCTATCACCAAAAAGAACAGAAATAACAAATGTTGGTGAGGATGTGGAGAAAAGAGAACACTTGTACACTGTTGGTGGGAACATAAATTGGTGCATCCACTGTGGAAAACAGTATGAAGGTTTCTCAAAAAACTACAAATAGAGCTACCATATGACCCCACACTGGGTATATATCCAAAAAACCCAAAAACACTAATTCAAAAAGATTCATGCACCTCAATGTTCATACCAAAATTATTTACAATTACCAATATATGGAAGTAACCTAAGTGTCCATCAACAGATGAATGGACAAAGAAGAGGTAGTGTATATATACAATGGAATACTACTCAGCCATAAGAAATAATGAAATTTTGCCATTTACAACAATACAGATGGACTTGGAGGGTATTATGCTAAGTGAAATAAGTCAGACAGAGAAAGACAAATACTGTATGATATCACTTATATGTGGAATCTAAAAATATAACAAACTAGTGAATATAACAAAACAGAAACAGACTCACAGGTATAGAGAACAAACTAGTGGTTACCTTGGGGAGAGAAAAGGGGGGAGGGGCAACACAGAGGTAGGGGATTAACAGGTACAGACTATTATGTGTAAAATAAATTAAAGGATATACTGTACAGCACAGGGAACATAGCCAATATTTTATAATAACTATACATGGAGTATAACTTTTTTTTAACATCTTTATTGGAGTATAATTGCTTTACAATGGTGTCTTAGTTTCTGCTTTAAAACAAAGTGAATCAGCTATATGTATACATATACCCCCGTAACTCCTCCCTCTTGTGTCTCCCTCCCACCCTCCCTATCCCACCCCGCTATGTGGTCACAAAGCACAGAGCTGATCTCCCTGTGTTATGCAGCTGCTTCCCACTAGCTATCTATTTTACATTTGGTAGTGTATACATGTCCATGCCACTCTCTCACTTCTCCCCAGCTTACCCTTCCCCTGCCCTGTGTCCTCAAGTCCATTATCTACGTCTGTGTCTTTATTCCTGTCCTGCCCCTAGGTTCTTCAGAACGATTTTTTTTTTAGATCCCATATATATGTGTTAGCATATAGTATTTGTTTTTCTCTTTCTGACTTACTTCACTCTGTATGACAGACTCTAGGTCCATTCACCTCACTACAAATAACTCAATTTCATTTCTTTTTATGGCTGAGTAATATTCCATTGTATATATGT
>NC_041218.1:61364533-61372064 GCF_002837175.3 Physeter macrocephalus
TAGTTTTGATTTGCATTTCTCTAATGATTAGTGATGTTGAGCATCCTTTCATGTGTTTGTTGGCAATCTGTATATCTTCTTTGGAGAAATGTCTATTTAGGTCTTCTGCCCATTTTTGGATTGGGTTGTTTGTTTTTTTGATATTTGGAGTATAACCTTTAAAAATTTTGAATCACTATATTGTACACCTGTAGCTTATTACAATATTGTAAATCAATTAAACATCAATTGAAAAAGACAAAAAATAATTTAAAAAAAACTAAACTTAGCTTGAAGTAGAATGCAGTTTAGGGAGGTAGAAACTGGACTCAACATTTTGTGTAATATTGTTTGGATTAGAGAAAGCTATGAAGATTAGATTACCATTCAGATTCTGGCTGTTGGGTTAGAATTCCAACATGTTCATGTATTTTTAAAAATTGAGATATAAATGACATTCAACATTATATTAGTTTCAAGTGTACAACATAGTGATTCAATATTTGTCTATACTGTGAAATGATCACTACAATAAGCCTAAAATGTCCACGTATTTTTTCTCTTTTTAAGTTAATTTTTATTGGATTATAGCTGATTTATGATGTTGTGTTAGTTTCTGCTGTATAGCAAACTGAATCAGTTATACATATACATATATCCACTCTTTTTCAGATTCTTTTCCCATATAGGTCATTACAGAGTACTGAGTAGAGTTCCCTGTGCTATACAGTAGGTTCTTATTAGTTATCTATTTTTTATATATTGTATATATGTCAATCCCAATCTCCCAATTTATCCTTCCCCCCTTGGTAACCATAAGTTTGTTCTCTACATCTGTGCCTCTATTTCTGTTTTGTAAATAAGTTCATCCATAACATTTTTTTAGATTCCACATATAAGCATATCATGATATTTGTCTTTCTCTGTCTCACTTACTTCACTCAGTATGACAATCTCTATGTCCATCCATGTTGCTGCAAAGGCATTATTTTGTTCTTTTTTATGGCTGAGTAATATTCCATTGTATATACGTACCACATCTTCTTTATCCATTCATCGTCAATAAAATGTCCATGTATTTTTGAGCAACCAAAATTAAGGGGAAAACAGATCATTTAAAAATATCTGTATGGCGGGGAGAGACGATGGCGGAAGAGTAAGATGCGGAGATCACCTTTCTCCTCACAGGTACATCAGAAATACATCTACACGTGGAACTGCCCCTATAGAACACCCACTGAACGCTGGCAGAAGACCTCAGCCCTTCCAAAAGGCAAGAAACACCCCACATACCTGGGTAGGGCAAAAGAAAAAAACAGAGACAAAAGAATAGGGACGGGATCTGCACCAGTGGGAGGGAGCTGTGAAGGAAGAAAGGTTTCCACACACTAGAAGCCCCTTCGCGGGCGGAGACTGCGGGTGGCAGAGGGGTGAAGCTTCAGAGCCACTGAGGAGAGCGCAGTAACAGGGTGCGGAGGGCAAAGCTGAGAGATTCCCGCACAGGGGATCGGTGCCGACCAGCACTCACCAGCCCAAGAGGCTTGTCTGCTCAGGGAAGGGCGGGGGCTGAGAGCTGAGGATCGGGCTTCGATCGGAAGCCAGGAGAGCACTGGGGTTGGCTGCGTGAACACAGCCTGAAGGGGTTAGTGCACCACGGCTAGCCGGGAGGGAGTCCGGGAGAAGTCTGGAGCGCCGAAGAGGCAAGAGACCTTTTCTTCTCTCTGCTTCCTGGCGCGAGAGGAGAGGGGATTAAGCGCGCTGCGTAAAGGAGCTCCAGAGACGGGCGCGGAGCTGCCTAAGAGACAAGAGACTATTTCTTGCCTCTTTGTTTCCTGGTGCGAGAGGAGAGGGGATTAAGCGCGCCACGTAAAGGAGCTCCAGAAACGGGCGCGAGCTGCGGCTATCAGCGTGGACCCCAGAGACGGGCGTGGGACGCTAGGGCTGCTGCTGTCGCCACCAAGAAGCCTGTGTGCAAGCACAGGTCACTCTCCACACCTCCCCTCCAGGGAGCCTGTGCAGCCCGCCACTGCCAGGGTCCTGTGATCCAGGGACAGCTTCCCCAGGAAAACGCGCGGTGCGTCTCGGGCTGGTGCAGCGTCACACCTGCCTCTGCCGCCGCGGGCTCGCCCCGCATCCGTGCCCCTCCCTCCCCCCGGCCTGTGCCAGAGCCCCCGAATCAGCTGCTCCTTTAACCCCGTCCTGTCTGAGTGAAGAGCAGACGCCCTCGGACGACCTACGTGCAGAGGCGGGGCCAAGTCCAATGCTGAACCCCAGGAGCTGTGTGAACAAAGAGGAGAGGGGAAGGTCTCTCCCAGCAGCCTCAGAAGCAGCAGATTAAATCTCCACAATCAACTTGAAGTGCCCTACATCTGTGGAATACCTGAATAGACAGCGAATCATCCCAAGTTGAGGAGGTGGACTTTGGGAGCAAGATATATTAGTATTTTCCCTTTTCTCTTTTTGTGAGTGTGTATGTGTGTGCTGCTGTGTGAGATTTTGTCTGTATAGCTTTGCTTTCACCATTTGTCCTAGGGTTCTGACCGAACCGTTTTTTGTTTTTTGTTTTTCTTTTTAAAATTTTTGTTCTTAATAATTATTTTTTATTTTAATAACGTTATTATATCCTACTTTATTTTATCTTCTTTCTTCCTTCCTTCCTTCCTTTCTTCCTTCCTTTCTTCCTTTCTCCCTTCCTTCCTTTCTTCTTCCTCCCTTCCTTCCTCTATTCCTTGCTTCCTTTCTTCCTTCCTTTCTTCCTTTCTTCCTTCCTTCTTTCCTTCCTTCCTTCCTTCCTTCTTTTCTTTCTTTCCTTTCTATTTTTTCTCCCTTTTATTCTGAGCCATGTGGATTAAAGGCTCCGGGTGCTCCAGCCAGGCGTCAGGGCTGTGTCTCTGAGGTGGGAGAACCAATTTCAGGACACTGGTCCACAAGAGACCGCCCAGCTCCACGTAATATCAAATGGCGAAAATCTCCCAGAGATCTCCATCTCAACACCAAGACCCAGCTTCACTCAACGACCAGCAAGCTACAGTGCTGGACACCCTATGCCCAACAACTAGCAAGACGGGGATTTAAGTATACACACTACTTTTTATAAAATAGATAATCTATGCATTTGATTTCTACCCAGAGTTGAAATGTTGAGAGATGATTTTAAGAAATAATAAACTGTCTTCCATTGTTAATAAAAAAATCTAAAAAAAAATAATAATAAAAATCTACAGGGACCTACTAATATATAGCACAAGGAACTCTACTCAGTATTCTGTAATTAGTCACTTATATGGCAAAAGAATCTGAAAAAGAATGGATACATATATATATATATATATATATATATATAGCTGAATCACTTAGCTGTACAACTGAAACGAACACAACATTATAAATCAAGTATACTCAAGTATAAATTTTTCAAAATTAAGGAAAAAAAAAGGAATAAGCTGATTTTTTTCTTGCAACACAGCCTGGCCCCAAAATGCTTTGCATGACCTTCAGAAGTGGTCAGAGAATGAATCCCTTAACTTTAACACCATTTTACAACTGGACCTGTTTTGTAAACAGTCCCCAAAACGGGAGAAGTCCCATAAGCACAGGCCATTATAAAACTCTGTCAAGACTCTGGTCTGAGGGATTCCTGTCATGTGTGTTTAGCCTCTATTTCTGTGTCACTCCCAGAAGGTTTGAAGCCAGACCCCTCCCTCAACCACCACTAGCCGTCAGCACACAGAGCCACCTTTTCGGTCTCCCGTTTCTTCCCCTTCACCGTCTTCAGCCCCGCACCCCCACCTGACCCCGTCACATCAGAAAGCACAAGATCAGAACCCCGGTGCTTGCCCCAGTGGGGCTCCAATCAGGCTCAAAGGGAGACCCCACTTTTGCCCCACCAGGCTTTTACCACCTCTGGGAAGCAACTGATGAGAATGGAGAATTACTAGAGTGCCGCATGTCCCCTTCTCACTGCGGGACCTAGAAATCTGTAGGGAGCGATTTGGCAGGTTCTCAGAGGACCCTGAAAAGCTTAGGGACAAATTTATCAGGCTGGGATTAACATTCTCCCTGACCTGGTAGGATATCATAGTTATTCTGGCCCACTGTTGCCCCCAGATGAAAAGAAGCATATACCGAAAATGGCCAAAAACACACAGATGGCCTACTGGCCACCAATCTACACCACCAAAGTTATCAAGTGAGTGGTAACACAATCCCAGATCATAGCCACACTGGGACTATGAGGATCATGGAGGCCAGGCTAAGATGAAACATGTTACTTGTGTATCAGAAGGAATGCAAAGGTATACGGTGAAACCTGTAAATCATGAAGTCCAAGAAGTTACACAAAAACAAGATAAAAACCCAGCACTCTTCCTGAGCTGGAAGACAGAGGCATTCAGGAAGTAAACCAATGCAGACCCTGAGTTTGCAGAAGGGAAATCACTATTTACCATGCATTTTATCACACACTCTGCTCCTGATAGCAGGAGAAAACTGCAAAAGCTTGAGGCTGGGTCCCAAACAAGACACAAAAGAGCCAAAGCAATCCTGAGAAAGAAAAACGGGAGCTGGAGGAATCAGACTCAATAACTTCACATTATGCCACAAAGCTACAGTAATCAAAACAGGATGGTACGGCACAAAAACAAAAATATAGTTCAATGGAACAGTATACAAACCCCAGAAATAAACCCACCCTAATACGGTTACTTAAACTACGACAAGGAGGCAAGAATATAAAATGGAAAAAGACAGTCTCTTCAATGACTGGTGGTAGAAAGCTACATGTAAAACAATGAAATTACAACATTCTCGAACACCATACATAAAAATAACATCTAAATCAATTAAAGACCTAAGTGTAAGCTCAAATACTCTACAACACTTAGAGGAAAACACAAGCACAACACTGTTTGACATAAATAGCAAAACTAGTTTTTGGATTCACGTCTTAAGAAATGAAAGTAAAAACAAAAAGAAATGGGACATAATAAAACTTCAATGGTTCGGCACAGAAGAAACCATAAACAAAAACAGAAAACCGTCAAAATGCTGGAAAGTATCAACATGTCCAAATGAAGCAACCCACAAGGGATTCACCTCCAAAAGACAGAAACAGCTCAGGAAGCTCTATATAAATATAAACAACAACAAAACAAAAAATAAGCTGAAGAATTAACTAGACAATTCTCCAAAGAAAATATACAGATGGCAAAAAACACATGAAAAAATGCTCAACATCACCAATTATTAGAGAAATACAAATCAAAATTACAACGAGGTAAGACCTCAACCAGCAAGAATGGCCATCAGCAAAAAGTTTCAAAACGCTTAATGCTGGACAGGGCGAGGAGAAAAAGCAACCCTCCTCCACTACTAGAGGGAATATAAATTGGTACAACAACTGGGGAGAACAGTTCGGAGGTTCCTGCAAGAAGGAAAAAGAGAGCTACCATCCGATCCCCCCATCCCACTTCTGGGCAAACACCCAGAGAAAACCATAGTTCGAAAACCTACACGCACCCCAACAACGTGCATGACAGCACTACATACGATAACCGAGACACCGAAGCAAGCTAAATGTCCCCGACACATGACTGGGTACAGAAGATGTGGTACATATCTACGATGGAATACAACTCAGCCATACAAAAGACGGAAATACTGCCATTTGCAGCAACACGGAGGGACCTCGAGACGATGTTAAGTGAAGTAAATCAGATGGAGGTCGATAAATATCATGGGATATGACTTACACGTGGAATCTAAAAACGGATACAAATCAACTGATTCACAAAACAGCGACAGACTCAGAGACTTAGAAAACAAACTCATGCTTACCAAAGGGGAAAGACTGGGGACAGGGATACATTAGGAGGTTGGCATTAACGTGTATACAAGAACACATATACAATACGCACTCCAGAAGGACCTACTCTACAACACAGGGGACTCTGTTCAACACTTTGTCACAACCAATATAGAAAAGGATCCTAAAAACAATAGACAGATGCATATGTACGACTAAGTCACAACGCTGTACACCTGCAAGAGGCACAACATGGTCCATCAGCTGCTTGAAAATGAAAGAAAAATGCAGTTAAAGAAAAAGAAAGAGAGAACATAAAAGACGTGTACTCGATTTTCCGCAGGCTCGGGGACCTGGGCTGGTGTCACATCCCTGGAGCCTCAGCAGGCTGGGTCTCAAGGCTGGTTGCTGTGGGGCTGAGGGGACTGGGGAGGATGTGCGAGCAAATGAGCCCCCCTGGGACCTGCGGTGTCTGGTCCACTCCAAATGGGACCACAATCTCCAGACCCAGGCAGGCCCTCCTATAGCTCAGCCAAGCCTAGTGCACCCAAAGGAGGGTGGATGCTCTGCGCTGCAAGAGCTTTGAAACGTCACCTGGTCTCCACATCTTCTGGTGCTGGGGTTCCCACCTCCAGCCTCCTGCCTTCGTGTCGTACCAACTACAGTACCCTCGGCACCCTCCCTCAGTGTAGCACTTTGGCAAGGGATGCGACTTGTCTCGGGGTGAAGGGTAACAGGCAGAAAGGAAGGAGACACAAGCCCTTCGGTGCTGGTTCTGGCACGTGCCCCTCCAAGTTAGAACCCAGGAACACCACTTTTCTTTCGCTAAGGCTCTGGTTGCCACAGGGACCAGCAATGGGCACGAAGAAGCCTGCCGCCTTGTGGACGATTCCTGTAACAACAACTTGGAAACCGGTGCTTCTGGACACTAGGATTCACAAGGCCTGCAGGGCTTTCAAAAAATAACACCTGCGCTCAAGAAATGTCCTAGGACGGGTAATTGAAAAGAACTCAAAACAGGCCAGATGGGCTTCCCTGGTGGCACAGTGGTTGAGAGTCGGCCTGCCGATGCAGGGGACACGGGTTCGTGCGCAGGTCTGGGAAGATCCCACGTACCGCGAAGCGGCTGGACCCGTGGGCCATGGCTGCTGAGCCTGCGCGTCCGGAGCCTGTGCTCCGCAACGGGAGAGGCCACAACAGTGACAGGCCCGCGTACCGCAAAAAACAAAAACAAACAAACAAAAAAAACAGGCCAGATTTGTCAGAAGACAATTTCAAGAGGTACATTTCACTCGCAATGTTGGGAAAGAAGAAAAAAACAAAACAAAACATGAAAAGATGCTGAAGATCACCACTTCCTTGAGAATTGCAAATCAAAACAGCAACGAGAACTCACAATGGGTTAAAGACCTACATGTAAGGCCAGACACTATCAAACTCTTCGAGGAAAACATAGGCAGAACACTCTATGACATAAATCACAGCAAGATCCTTTTTGACCCACCTCCTAGAGAAATGGAAATAAAAACAAAAATAAACAAATGGAACCTAATGAAACTTAAAAGCTTTTGCACAGCAAAGGATACCATAAACAAGACCAAAAGACAACCCTCAGAACGGGAGAAATAGTTGCAAATGAAGCAACTGACAAAAGCTTAATCTCCAAAATTTATAAGCAACTCATGCAGCTCAATAACAAAAAAACAAACAACCCAATCCAAAAATGGGCAGAAGACCTAAATAGACATT
>NC_041218.1:61372506-61402741 GCF_002837175.3 Physeter macrocephalus
GAGAAATGGGAACATATGTATATGTATAACTGATTCACTTTGTTGTAAAGCAGAAACTAACACACCAGTGTAAAGCAATTATACGCCAATAAAGATGTTAAAAAAAATCTGTATGAACAGAAGTTTAATATTTTTATTTGCATGAAATAAAGATCTTCAAAAGATATGGGGACAAAAGAAAACTAGATAACTCAATATAAGATAGCAAATGTCTTTGTCCATTCAGGCTGCTATAACAAAATACCACAGACTGGGGTGGCTTATAAACAACAGAAATTTACTTCTTACAGTTCTAGAGGCTGGAGGACCAAGATGAGGGTGCCAGTATGGTTGGATTATAGTGAAGGTCCTCTTCAGGGATGAAGACCATTGACTTCTTGCTTTGTCCTCACATAGTGAAAGGGGTTAGGGAGCTCTGTGGGGGTCTCTTTTACAGGAGCACTAATTCTACTCACAAGGGGTCCCATCCTCACGACCTAAGCACCATCTAAAGGCCCCATCTCCTAGTATCATTACACTGGGCATTAGGATTTCAAAATATGAATTTGGGGGAGACACAAACATTCAGATCATAGCAGCAAAGAAACAGTAGAGGAACAGTACAGATAATAACTCTTAGTTTCTGTTTCTGATAAACTGGCAGACATAGGTATCTTTAAAAGTTATGATAAGAATGACTAAAAATGCTGGATACAATATTAAAAAGAAAATAATTTTAAATGCATAGCTCAACTCACAAAACCATAAAGAAAATCCTTAGAGAAAAGCAGAAGTCCAGAGAATTGAGGGAACATTGGTGTAGGTAGTTGCCTGGGGGGGTGGGGTCAGAACTTAGGCTTCCAAAGGCTGGAATGACGGAAAAGTGACAAAGTCAAGGGCACACCCAAGGTGGGAGGTATGATCAGATATCAAGTGTATAAAGTTTGGACCTCCTAATACTGGGTGAAAAGGAGGAAAAAATACCCCTTAGAGAAAGAAAGTGAGTAAACTTGCTTGTCTTTCTCTCTGTTCTAGGTAGAGGTGATAAAATATGTTTTCTAAAAATTCATAACCAGAAGGTTGCCCTCAAGTGGATTTGGAAACGTTACTTACACTGGTCAAGTTGAGAAATTAATTTAAAATGGTTCACTTGTGAAGGTGCCTCTAGGGACACAGCAGAAGTCAATGTGTATTCTGAAGAAGCTCATCTTAAACCTAGGCCTCAAAGAATTACCATTCCAAGGAACATGAGCTCACATGTAAGATTCAAAAATATATGAGGAAATAAGTCACCATTAGAAAGTTAGCAGAAACAACAAATACTACAGATATTAAAACTACTGGATAAATGTATAAAATATTTGTGTGACATACATGTAAATAAATGAAAGAGCCTATTAAAACTATGGTGCAAAACACAAGAGACTATTAAAAGTACCAAGCTGATTTTAAAAAGAACAAATACAATTTATAGAAACTAAAAATGTAATAATTAAATTAGATACACAATGGAATAACCACCAGATTGGGAAAAAAAATGAAGGGAAAATTATTAAACAGAAACACCAACTGAAAAGACTATCAGAACACATATTGGACATAGGTTAAGAATATGAAAACTTTGATGCATTGAGTAAGAAGTGTGGAAACACATCTACTGGATACTTCAGGCAGAGGGTGGAGAAGCAGCAACATCTGAAGTGACAACATCTGAGAATCTTCCGGAATTGTGGAATAACAGGTCACATAAAATATGAGTTAAAGTAAATCCCAAGCAGTATAAATAAAAAGTTCTACTTTTAGACACATTTAGAAAAACCAAAGGCAAGAGAAGATCTTAAAAGCAGAGAGAGGAGATAAATCGGAAAGGCTACAACAGTGTAATGGTCGAGAATGTAGACTCTGCAGCCAGACTGCCTGGGTTCAAAGCTAGGTTCTATAGATGATGAGCTGTTTGCCTCGTTTGCTTATCTGTAAAGTGTTAGGACCTTCCTCACAGTAGAGGAAGTGGTAGATGAATTTAAATGTACATAAATATAGCTGAAAATAGTCCTTGCCACACTGTAACACTATAAGCTTTAGCTACTATTTTTAAAATTCTTATTAATTACTTATACAGAAGAGACATCTCAAGAACAAGACCAGAAGAGAATGAAATATTATCTAAAAATTTCTGAAAGAAAATAATTATACCCAGTAAAATTACCTTTCAAGAAGTAAGTCAAAATTATCTTTCAAGAAGAAAATAACAGCATACCCAGTAAAATCATCTTGAATTAAAGTCATTTTGAAACCAAAAAATGAGTTCATCACCAACATCTTACTAAAGAAACTTCTAGAAAAGTTACATCAGGAAGAAAGAATATGGTCCCATAGGAAAGCCTGAAATGTGAGAAGAAACTGTAAATAAAGAAAATGCAAACATGCCAATAAATCAAAAAAAAATCAACTGCATAAAATAATTATAAATGTTTAATATGTAGAGCTAAAGAAATAAGGTAATACACAGCAATAGCATAGCTTTTGTCTGTGGGGTGGTGATAATCAGGAAGGGAAGCATTATAAGGATCTTCTATTCTAAAAGAACATAAAGATATTAGGTAACTTTGACTTAAACATTCATGTTAATATTTACAGGAAAATCATTAAAAGAATAGGAATAGAATGTATAATTTTCATACTAATGGAAAAAATAAAATGAAAAAAAGACTGAATTCAGGCAGGAACGGAGAAAACAATAACAGAAAAAGGACAAATAAACCCAAATGATAAGATGGACAAAATGAGAAGATAGTCTAAATATATCACAGCTCAAAATAAGTGTAAATTGGTTAGGCTCTCCAGTTAAGAGGTAATGACCACCATACTGAATTTAAAAATGAAATCCAGTTCAGTGATGCTTTCCCAAAAGGCACAGCTAAAACACAGAAACATTTCATCAGAAATGTTGAAAGTTAAAGGAGAGAAAAATATATACTAAGCAAATACTATTTAAGAGAAAGCTGGTGTCATGATATTAATATCAGACACAATAGACTTTAAAGAGAAGATAAAAAGTATTACTAGAGATAACCTACATAATGATTAGTGATTTAATCTACTAGGAAGCTCTACCCCTTCCAGATAGATAATGGTTACTGATTAGTGATTATTAATAATTACAGATAGATAATGATTACTGATTAGTGATTATTAATGATAATCACATAATTAGTGATTAATTCACTAGAAAAGCTCTCTCTCTCTCTCTCTCTCTCTCTCTCTCTCTATATATATATATATATATATATATACCTAGAAACATACATTTGTTTCACTGAAAGGAAATTTTTATAAGACTAAAAGTGGAAACTGTTAAATTCACTTCCATAGTGAGAGATTTAATACATGTACCCATTTCAGCAACTGATAAATCAAAAGACAAAAAAATGACAAAGTATATAGAAGAACTGAATAACACAACACATTTGATAGAATGAACTTATATAGAACACTTTGCTCAACAATTGGCAAATACATGTTCTTTCCAAGCTCACAGAAATTAATAAGAAGTGACCACATGCTAGGACAAGGAGGACTGGTATCACACATTCCACATTCTTTGATCACAATACAATTAAGTTAGAAATCGATATCAAAAAGATAAAGTGCGTACTTGAAAGTTAAAAACCACCTCAAATAATTTATGTATCATAAAATTAATATAATAGAAACTAAAAGATACTGGGAACTGAATACTTAAAAATACTAAATATCAAAACTTGCAGAAAAGCTGTACTTAGAGGGAATTCCCTAAGTACAAGAATTTCCTAAGTGCTCATATTGACAAAAGCTAAAGATTAATGAACTAATCATCAAACTAGAGAGATTAAAAAGTAGAATAGTGAAATAAAAAAGAAAATAGATGGAAGGAAATAATAAAGATAGAGTGAAAATTAGAAAATAGAAAAAAGTCAACAATGTCAAGTTTGGTTCCATGAGGAAACTTTGAAATGAAACAACAGTGTGGCTGGGTTTATCAAGAAACAAAATAAGAGACAGATCATTAATATAAGGAGTGAAAAAGGGGACATAACTGGAGACAGTGTTAGAGGCACTTAGAGGAGGGTACACAGCATTTTGACTCAGAGCATAGGCTGAGGGATCAAAGAAATTTGACAATGTGATCTTGGGCCAATCTCCTGATCCCAGTGACTCATAATGATAGATTATGAAGATAAATAAAATAGAAAAGTATTAAAACTTGGCACATAAAAGCACAGTGAAAATTAGCTATACATTTTATTGTTTGTTTGTTTTTTTTACCATTGGAATCCTGGAGCAGTACCACTGGGAAACTTTACTGGTTTGGGTGTATAAACGGTGTCAACAGAAAGAAGTAGGGCTGCACAGGGAAGGGAGGACATTTCAAAGTGGGAACAGGATGAATATGTGAGCAAAGGCAGAGAAAGGGATGCACAGGGCCAGAGCAAGCCTTACATGTGGAAAAATCACAGTGTCGAATGCGTTTTATAACATTGGAAACTCAGGACGCTCACAGAAAACTATTTGTATTTCTTGGTAACACTGCCTGAGAAAACATATCATCAAAAGTGGGTTTGCCTACTCCTTACCTCCATATCCCCTCACTGTTTTCCCTGTACTCTCCCCAAGCACACTCACTAGTGTAAGCTTCTTGAGCTGGGGGCAACAGCTCCAGGAGGATTAGATTTAAACAGTAACACAAGGAAGAGAATCCTGGGAATTCCCTGGCAGTCCAGTGGTTAGGACTCTGCGCTTTCACTGCCAAGGGTGCGGGTTCGATCTCTGGTCTGGGAACTAAGATCCTGCAAGCCACATGTGGGGGCAAAAAAAAAAAAATTATAATACTAAATTAATAGACTCAATGGGCTGGGGCATAGAGAGATTGTTAAAGCCCCCTCTCCCCCTTCAAACTGAATTGCACCTTAACTAGTCCATCTGATGAGAACCACACTTCTAAAGAAATGTGGTTCCAGAAAAGGAAACCATAAACAAAAGCAAAAGACAACCCACAGAATGGGAGAAAATATTTGCAAATAATGTGACCGATAAAAGATTAGTCTCCACTAATATGTATAAAATAGATAACTAATAAGAACCTGCTGTATAAAAAATAAATTAAATTAAACAAAAAAAAGATTAGTCTCCAAAATTTACAAACAACTCATGTGGCTCACTATCAAAAAAACAAACAACCCAATCAAAAAGTGGGAAGGAGACCTAAATAGTCATTTCTCCAAAGAAGACATACAGAGGGCCAAGAGGCACATGAAAAGATGCTCAACATTGCTAATTATTAGAGAAATGCAAATCAAAACTACAATGAGATATCACCTCACACCAGTCAGAATGGCCACCATCAAAAAGTCCACAAACAATAAATGCTGGAAAAGGTGTGGAGAAAAGGGAACCCTCCTACACCTTTGGTGGGAATATAAATTGGTACAACCATTATGGAGAACAGTATGGAGGTTACTTAAAAAACTAAAATTAGAACTACCATACGACCCAGCAATTGCACTACTGGGCATATACCCAGAGAAAACCATAATTCAAAAAGACACATGCACCCCAATGTTCATTGCAGCACTATTTACAATAGCCAGGTCATGGAAGCCACCTAAATGCCCATAGACAGACGAATGGATAAAGAAGATGTGGTACATATATACAATGGAACATTACTCAGCCATAAAAGGGAACAAAACTGGGTCATTTGAAGAGATGTGGATGGACCTAGAGACTGTCATACAGAGTGAAGTAAGTCAGAAAGAGAAGAACAAATATCATATACTAATGCATATATGTGGGATCTAGAAAAATGGTATAGATGAACTTATTTGCAAAGCAGAAATAGAGACACAGACATAGAGAACAAACGTATGGATACCAAGTGGGGAAGGGGGAGGTGGGATGGACTGAGAGATTAGGATGGACGTATATACACTACTATGTATAAAATAGATAACTAATGAGAACAGACTGTGCTATACAATCTGGAACCCCGTGGAGTCCAGAGAATCCAACTTTCCTCTCAAGGGAGACATTTCCTGGCAGCATGATCCCAGAAGAAGATACAGGGACTTCCCTGGCGGTCCAGTTGTTAAGACTCCACGCTTCTACTGCAGGGGGCATGGGTTCGATCCCTGGTCAGGGAAGATCCTGCATGCCATGCAGCCAAAAAAAAAGAGATTCTACCAGAAGAAGATACAAATCCATGGGTCTAGATCTGGCTTTAGCAGTGAGCTTACTACCCAGATAAGCTCCAAGAAAGGAGGGGTAAAAGGCTGGAGAAGCCCAGCTAGCTTCATCTTGGGGTTTCCCTGCTTAGTAGCTTTCCTCAGCAGGACCATACAGCATTCTCCACAGGCCGCTTCTCCTTCTGAGTCCCAGGGCTGGAGATTCCCCTGAATGGACACATCCCAAGCCCAAGCTGCTCAGGCCTCTGTCATTATGTAATCCAAGGAGCCCTCAGACAGCTGGAGCCTGGTGTTTTGAGGGATGGCTGGGAGCTTTGCCCCTGCTGGTCCCGGCAGCCTTTATGGCTGGAGATTTCAGTGCAATGCAAAGGGACCCATTTGATAGTGTTTGCACCTTATCATTTGCAAAGAATCTCTTCTCTTGAGACAATGGGTGCTCTCAGCTGTCTGTCAAGTTCAAGTACTTTTTATCTTAAACATCTCTGAGTGTTGGTGCTAGAGAAACAATTAAAGAAGATCATCACAAGAGACATTATGTGTGGGGTTCAATTTCCCCCATTTCCCTATCTCTATGCTGTTCCTTCTTACCATGTCAGTCTGGGGACATAATCGACCCTCTCCCTGTGGATTTGGGTCCTAAGGCACTTTATAATTCTGGTCTGGAGCTGCTGGGCAGTCTCTTTTGTGAAACCACCATTTCATGATGAATCAGTCACTCCCTCCAGGCCACCCTCCTTCTGTTCTGCGACAGGTCAGGGATACTGTCATTTGGGGACAATCCACCATGGCTTTAATCAACATTTTATCTGGCACAGGAGAGCAGACGGACACTCCATCAACCATAGGCCCAAGGGAATTATTGAAGCTAGCACTTCTGATGGGATTTTAGTTCTTTATTACAAACTGGTAAATAAAATATATTTTATCCTCCAATCTTGACAAATATACTCTCATAATGACAAAAACCAAATATATGTGTAAAGCTATGGTTTTAATGTGTCTGAGGTCTGGCAAAATGTCAGACTACTAAATTTCATTATTATTGCACATATTTGACTCATCTGTTAATGGGCTGGTGATAGCTGAGTGAGTGATAAAGATTTTATATAACTTATGTATTTGTTTCATAAAATTAATTTTTCTTGCCTTACTTCTGCAAAATCACTGATTTTGTCGTTATATTCAAGATGTTTACATAATTTATTTTCAACTCATAGTAATCGTCTGAAGGGTTTCAAAAGTTATAATTATTTCAAAGTATACAAAAATCAAACAGATTTATGAGGACATATAAATTAAGTATAAAAGTTATTTTATATGTTTCCAAAAGTTTTCTTTTAAAATATTCAAAATTACCTAATAACTTTAAGAGATTAAAATACAAATTATAATTAATAATTTCATTAGGTATATTAATATTTTCATTAAATCTTATTTATTTTTATAAAGATAAAACCATTCAAAATTTAAACATTCTGTGTTCATCAGGTTGCCAATATAAAGAATTGCTGCCATGATACATGATTGCAAATTTAAAAGTAATATGAAATGTTAAAATCACAAAATGCTCATAAGCCACCATTTGCAACTTTTGTGAAATATTGTGCTAATTGAATTGAATACCATGGGAACCAGGGATTAGAACAAGAGAAGAAAGAAAAAAGATTCTTGACATTATTGAGAAATGATACTTTGTTATGAAAGAATCTCTTGCATTCATGTTATCTTAAAGGAGGAATTTGACAAGTTTGACTTTTCTCTTAACCCAATGCTCTTTTCCCTCACATCGTCCAAGCATTCCAAAGCCATGTCATCATCATAACCCATAATCTTTCACAGCTTTCAAATCGTGTCACCTTTTCGTTTGAGGATATAGGGCAAGAGATGTGGAAATGCATTTCCCTAGGGCCTGAACAGTGTGGTCATGAAGGTGGGTGTTAAGAGCTATGAGCTGTGCTGTGCCAGCTCTGAGCAGCAGATCCTGAGTGATAGAGGCACCCGTGTTTTTGTTTTTTTAATTTTTATTGGAGTATAGTTGGTTTGCAATGTTGTGTTAGTTTCAGGTGTACAGCAAAGTGAATTAATTATACATATACATATATCCACTCTTTTTTTAGAATCTTTTCCCATGTAGGCCATTATAGAGTCTTGAGTAGAGTTCCCTGTGCTATACAGTAGGTTCTTATTAGTCATCTATTGTACCCATGTGTTTTTAATAAATTTATCTGTATGTGATTGTGGTATGTGGACGACTCTAAAATACCTCTTACTTAGGTCTAAAGCATGTTCTGTATGTATCAGCCATAATCAGACTCGCCCAGGAGAACCTACTGCTAACATTTTGGAGTATTTCATTCCAGCTATTTTCTATACCCTGTTTTCACATATGAGAATATGCCTTATATACAGGCTTATATCCTGCTTTGTTGATAAAACAAAAGTTACCAGTCTAACTTCTGCATTCTTTAAATACTACAAAGGCACATATTGCCCAGTCATGGAAGTTCACACCCTCGGAGTTGGAGGAAGGATCATCCTGTTCTCATTATGGTGAGTACAGCAAAAATAAGACCCCATTTGAAGAAATTAAATAAATAAAAATTCAGAAATATGTCCAAAGCACAGTGTTAGATGCAGCAGAGGGCATTCAAAGAAGTATAAGACAGAGTTTCCATCTTCATGAGGGCTAGCTTACAAACCAGTTGCCTGGCTTTGTTCTCAGCACAAAGATGACTGAAGACTAAACTCTCAGCAAGAGGGATTAACAGATCATTGAAATGGACTAGCCTGTTCTGCCAAACAACTGGCTAATCTTTAGCACAAATTTACAATGGAAAGCTGGGCCTTTTAGAGGTAATACAGTCCCAGACACTGCTTAGGAGGATGTCACGGCTCTGTCAGTTTCCTTTGTACTAGTAAGAGGAGCTACTATTTACTGAGGATATCATAGACTACATACTTTATACCTATTATTTCATTTAAAATTTAACCTTGAAATGTGAATTTCAAATTTCATTTGAATTTGATATTTCATTTGAATTGATACTTGAATATTTCTTATACTACTTACTCCCCGATTTTTAAAATAAAGATTTTATATTTTTAGGACAATTTTAGATTCAGAGCAAAATTGAGCAGAAGGTACAGAGATATTCCATAGACCCACTTCTCCCAGACGTGAACAATCTCCCCCATTATCAACATCCCCCACCAGAGTGGTATAGTTATTACAACTGATGAACCTACATTGGCACATTATAATTACCCAAAGTCCATTGTTTACTTTAGGGTTATCTCATGGTGGTGTATATTCAATGGGTTTAGGCAAGTATATAATGACATGTATCCATCATTATGGTATCATGCAGAGTAGTTTCACTAACCTAAAAATTCTCTGTGCTCTGCCTATTTATCCTTCCTACTGGCCAAGCTCTGGCAACCATTTAACTTATTCACTCCATAGTTCGGCCTTTTCTAGATTGTCATACAGTTGGAATCATATAGTATGTTGCCTTTTTGGATTGGCTTCTTTCATTTAGTAATATGAATTTAATTTTCCTCCATGTCTTTTCATGGCTTGACAGCTCATTTCTTTTTAGCACTCAATAATAATCCATTATCTGAATGTACTGTAGTTTGTTTATCCAATAATCTACTGAAGGACATCTTGGTCACTTCCAAGTTTTTGCAATTATGATTAAAGCTGCTATAAGCATTCTTATGCAGGTTTTTTTTCTGTGGACATACGTTTTCAACTCCTTTGGGTAAATACCAAGGAGACAATTGCTGGATCATATGATAAGGGTATGCTTAGTTTTGTAAGAAACTGTCGATGTATCTTCCAAAATAGCTGTACCATTTTGCATTCCCAGCAATGAATGAATTCCCAACAATGATTCTTGTTGCTGCACATCCTCACCAGCTTTTGGTGTTGCCAGTGTTCTGGATTTTGGCCATTCTAATTGGTGTGTAGTGGTATCTCATTGTTTCAATTTGTATTTCTCTGATGACATATGATGTGGAGTACCTTTTCTTACGCTTATCTGCGATCTATATATATATTCTTTGTTAAGGTGTCTGTTAAGGTCTTTGGTCCATTTTTTTAATTGGGTTGTTAGTTTTCTTATTGGATTTTAAGAGTTCTTTGTATATATATATATTTTTTAACATCTTTATTGGAGTATAATTGCTTTACAATGGTGTGTTAGTTTCTGCTTTACAACAAAGTGAATCAGTTATACATATACATATGTTCCCATATCTCTTCCCTCTTGCATCTCCCTCCCTCCCACCATCCCTATCCCACCCCTCTAGGTGGTCACAAACCACCTAGCTGATCTCCCTGTGCCATGTGGCTGCTTCCCACTAGCTATCCACCCTACGTTTGGTAGTGTATATATGTCCATGCCACTCTCTCACTTTGTCACAGCTTCCCCTTCCCCTTCCCCATATCCTCAAGTCCATGCTCTAGTAGGTCTGTGTTTTATTCCCGTCCTACCCCTAGTCTCTTCATGACATTTTTTTTTTCTTAGATTCCATATATATGTGTTAGCACACGGTATTTGTTTTTCTTTGTATATTTCTGGTAACAATCATTTATTAGATATGTTTTCTACAAATATTTTCTCCCAGTCTGTGTCTTGTCTACTCGTTCTCTTAACATTGTTGTTCCCGGAGCAGAAGTTTTTAATTTTAGTGAAGTCCAGCTTATCAATCCTTTCATTCATGGATTGAACCTTTAGTGTTATATCTGAAAAGTCATCACCAAACCCTAGGTCATTAGATTTTCTCCTGTGTTATCTTCCAGGAGTTTTATATTTTTGTGTTTTACACTTAGGCCTGAGTTCCATTTTGAATTACTTTTTGTAAAGTGTGTAAAGTCTGTATGTATATTTATTATTTTGCAAGTGGTTGTCCAGTTGTTCAGGCATCACTTGTTGAAAGACTATCTTTGCTCCATGTATTCCCTGTGTTCATTTGTCAAAGACCAGTTGACCCACAATCAGTTGTTATTCCTATAAAGACTGACAAAACATGTATTAAGTACCTAATTGTATATAGCATTGTTGTGAGTGCTGTCAAAGTGCCAGGCTTATGCACTATGCCATGTTCAGCACAAATAAGCTTTGAGGCCCTCCAAGTACAAAGAAAAAGAAATGTCTTGCTAGCTTTGAACATCTGTCACCAAATTATTCCCAAGGCAGAATCATTGCTTGCTTACCTCTAGGCACAATTTAAAAAATCAGAATGACTGGTGTTACCTTATTACCCACTGTATTAGTTAACAATTGCTACTGTAACAAATTACCATAAACTAGTGGCTTAATGCAACACAAATTTACTCTCTCACAGTTCTGGACATCAGTAGTCTAAAATAAAGGTGTCAGCCCAGCTGTGTTTCATCTCAAGGCTTCAGGGTAGAAATTGTTTCCATGCCTTTTCCAACTTCTAGAGGCCCCTTCAACATAGCTCTCTGACCTCTTACTTCTGTCTTCACAGCTCCTCCTCCTCTCATCCTCCTGCCTCCCTCTTATAAAGACCCTTGTGTGGTGAGAGGAGCAGCCAGGCAGCCCAGCTTCTCACAGGCTCTCATGTGTCTCAGCCCACAGGCACCCAGCCCGTGCCCTGCCTGCCACCAAGATGCCCAAGAGGAAGTCAGCTCCACTGAAGGGGTAGCGAAGGAGGAGCGCAAGTGGAAATCAGCAAAGTTGTCAGCTAAACCTGTTCCTGCAAAAGCAGAAACATAGCCCCAAAAAGGCAACAGGAAAGGATAAATCTTTAGACAAAAAAGTGTAAGCAAAAGGGAAGAGAAGAGCAAAGGGAAAACAGAAGGAAGTGGCTAACCAAGAAACTAAAGAGGAATTATCCATCTCCATATCCTTAATTTAATCACATCGGCAAAAGCTCTTTTACCATATAAGGTAATGTAGTCACAGTTCCTGGGGATTAGGACATGAATATTTTGCGGGGAGAGCATTATTCAGCCTACCACACTCACCAAAGTTTTCCAGATATGTGATAAGCTGCAGAACATTTTACCCTAAAAAATCATTACACATGGGCCAGGGAAGCATTGCAAGAAAGGAAAATATCAGGTGGAAAAGTCACAGATGAGAATGTCATAATATTGTTTGTCTCTAGTTTCAGTGTGTGGTGTCAAGGACTTGAGGAGTTAATTTTTTTCTTACTTCCCTTTCCTTCTGGGGCTGTCACTCACTTGCTCTCAGATCCATGTTCACTCAGTGGTGGCTCTGGAGTTGGGCAGATCCAAGTATATTTGCTGCTTTATAAAGGCCAGATGCTTATTTTTATGGTCCCTGAGATCTCCAGGCTGCCCAGCTGGGTGTCTTATGCCTGGCCTTCTCCCTTTTTATATCATCTTTGCCCTTCCTTTTCCTCACTGTATAGCAGACATCACACAAATATCAGAGTCCCATGAAAGAAGTTAAAGGCATTGGGGACTTCTCTGGTGGCACATTGGATAAAACTTCATGTTCCTAATGCAGGGGGCCCGGGTTCAATCCCTGGTCAGGAAACTAGATCCCACATGCATGCCGCAACTAAGAGTTCGCATGCCACAACTAAGGAGGCTGTGAGCTGCAACTAAGACCTGGTGCAACAAAATAAATAAAAACTTAAACAACAACAACAAAGTCATTAAAAAAAAAAGTTAAAGACATTATCCCAGATCTCTCAGGCTGGCAGAAGGGAAGAAGGTAGACACCTGACTTCCACCTGACCTGTGTCCTATCACTGTATTTTAAGTTACCACCTTGAGTGATGGGGAGAACCAGCTGCAGCAGCATGAAGAGGATGGGGCTGCTTTCTTCTCAGATCATAGACCCCTCTCCCTCACTTTTAGTCCCCTTATATATTATTCCACACCCTGGTCACTAGCTATCCAGGCCAGGTGTCATTTATTCTTGTCTCCAGCACAAGGAAACAGAAGTTAGCCCTTGGTACATAATAGCCTCTGAAATAGAAAGCTATGGATGAGGCAACCTGTAAATCCAAACTTCCTTGGGATGGGTGTGTAGCTGCTAGAGGAGATTTTCTGGTTACTCGAGTTAGACTGGTTCACACACCAAATATCCCCATGAAGAGTTCTCCTCCAGTGGCCCCTGGGAGGGGAAGCCCCCCCGAAAAGTATTGAATGCATGCCTGCCCTCTGCTCTTGGGACCCTGTTCACACCATTCAATAGCTGGAATTTAGGGAATTCCATGATGGTCCAGTGGTTAGGGCTCAGCGCTTTCACTGCCGGGCCGGGTTCAATCCCTGGTCGGGGAACTGAGATCCCGCAAGCTGCGTGATGCAGCCAAAACAACAACAACAATGAGAACAAGCAAAACAAAACAAAAACCAAGATCATCCTTATAAAAAAAAAATACTTGGAATTTAGCCAAGATGCCAGCAGGGCCTTTGACATGTGTATACAACTATTTGAGAGAACTTTGGAGCTGGAAGAGTCAGAGCCAGATAACCTGCAGGTGTACAACCACAGGGCCCGGACTAGGATGAGGCGGATGAGGCCTGTGGGGTACTTGCCTTGGGCACAAAATTTAAGCAGGTGCCAATCACTCCTCAAGTAATAAAAGAATAACATTTTGATGATGTATTTTTAAAAATCAAAATTAATACTAAAACCCCCAAGATGAACAAAGCATCAAAATTGTAAATAAAGATGGGATCAGCAATGATGTTGTTGCTATACTATATTAGAGACTGAGGTCAAAGGAAAATTTGGTAACATTGATCCTGTATTTATTGAAAATTTTGATGTTTTGTTTATCATGGATTTTTTGCATTAATTCTTAGTTTTAAAAAATATTTCATGAAAATATTATTTATCTTGATTACAGAGTTGTTTTGTGCCCCTTTAAATTTTGCACACTCACTGTCCTCACCCTGATCCCAGCCCTGTAATATTTACAGCAGTTTGGAGGTTTTAACTCTTTTGAGCCTTATGATTACCCTATAAGGTGGGCAAGGCAAGTATTATTATCTGCATTTGACAGTGAAGAAACCAAGTTGCAAAACAAGTGACAAGGACTGCTCAGGACTACTTGATACATGTTAGACAAGAGATTAAAATTCAGGCCTGTTGACTTTGAATCCAGGGCTTTCTCTATGGCAGATATCTCAATATGCAATGTACCAAAATATCAGCTATGAAAATTGTTAAAATCCAGGTTCCTGAGTTCCCAACCACAGAGACTCTGATTCTGAAGCTCTGAGGTAGAACACAACAATCTGCATTTTTTGATACCCACACAAATTGATTTTGATGTCAGTGAGCCATGAACCACTGTTTGAGCAGCTCTGTCAGGACTCCAGGCAGATGCCCCAGACTATGACTGCACAGTCACCACTACAAGAACTTGAAGTTCTTTTTTTTTTAATTAAATTTTTTTTTTTAATTTTGGCTGCGTTGGGTCTTTGTTGCTGCACGTGGGCTTTCTCTAGTTGTGGCAAGTGGGGGCTACTCTTCGTCACGGTGCATGGGCTTCTCATTGTGGTGGCTTCTCTTGTTCTGGAGCATGGGCTCTAGGCATGCCGGCTTCAGTAGTTGTGGTGTGCAGGCTCAGTAATTATGGCTTGTGGGCTCTAGAGTGCAGGCTCAGTAGTTGTGGTGCATGGGCTTAGTTGCTCTGCAGCAGTGGGATCATCCCGGACCAGGGAACGAACCCTTGTCCCCTGCATTGGCAGGCGGATTCTTAACCACTGTACCACCAGAGGAGTCCCAAGAACTTGAAGTTCTGATCGTTAACATTTCTGCTTGTAAAAAGATACATGCAACCAAGTTGGATTCATTTCAGGGTCACAAGGATGGTTCAACATATGCAGATCAATCAATGTGAGATACCACATCAATAAAAGAAAAGACAAAAGCCACATGATCATCTCAATAGATGCAGAAAAAGCATTCAATAAAATTCAACATCCATTCATGATAAAAACCCTTTCGAAAGTGGGTATAGAGGGAACATATCTCAACATAATAAGAGCTATTTATGACAAACTCACAGCCAATATAATACTTAATGGTGAAAAGCTGAAAACCTTCAGCTAAAAGCCTTCAACTAAAATCTGGAACAAGACAAGGATGCCCACTCTCACTGGTTCTTTTCAACACAGTATTGGAATTCCTAGCCACAGCAATCAGAAAAGAAAAAGAAATAAAATGTATTCAAATTGGTAGGAAAGAGGTAAAATTGTCATTATATGCAGATGACATGATCACTGGGAACCATGGTCACTCCTGCTCTGTGGCTGATATTGGTAGCCCCTGCCCTTCCTTGTTCCTAGCTGTTTCTATTATGTCTCAAGTTTGCCAATCTCTGGGTGGTGTGAAACCAAAGCAGGTCCTTCATGCCATGTATCAAAAGACTGGGCAAGCTGGTTGCTCACTGTGTTCTCACTTTCCCAGGGAGGGGAACTCTTTCTAGCTGGGGAATTCCTTCTTGGTGCTGAGCAGTGTTGGCCTGGGGAATGGGATAATGAAAGGAAAATGAAGCTGTCTTCCTTTTTTGTGAGGTTATTCTCAGGTTTTTTTGTTCCACTGTTTTGCTAAATTTCTTAAGTGGTCTCCTGAACTCTCCTAGAGCTGTTTTGTTTGTGGATAGCTGTCTAATTGTTGATCTTTTGAGTGATGGAGGCTGGGGTCTCCTACTCTGCCATTTTTGGCCCACATGCAATCTTAAGGAAGAGTTTGGGTGGCCTAATATCAACAACATTATAAGGATAGCTCCCCAACCTTGAAAACAGCTTGCCTTCAAAAGTTGAACTTGGAAGATGATTGTTTGGACACACCTTTACTTCGAAGTAATGCCTCGTGTGAGGTTCTCAGATGCACTGTCTTAGTGCCACCCATGACAACATACAAATACTCTTCCCATACTTTCTAAAATATTCCTGCCTACTGCTTTTCTCCATTCCCATTTGTTGATAATCTTCCATTGCTCTGTAGCCTCCCTTACCAACAAGAGCAGCGGTTCTCAAACATTAGTGGCATCACAATCACCTGGAAAGCTTGATAAGCTACAAATTGCTGGACCTCACCCCCAGAATCTGCTAGGGCTGTGTGGGATCAGAGAATTTGCATTTCTCTTAAGTTCCCAGTTGCTGCTGCTGCTGCTTCTTTAAAAATCACCAAACTAGAATGATGGTTCTCAAACATGGAATCACCTGAGGAGCTTTTATAAAAGTATTGATGCCCAAGTTCACCAATTAAGCTAGACTCTTTGGAGATGAGGGCTTGCATTAGATTCCTAGGGTTACTGTAACAAATTACCACAAACTTGGTGGTTTAAAACCACAGAAATGAATTATTTTACAGTTCTAGAGGCCAGATGTCCCAAATGAGGGGTTGGCAGGGCCATGATCCCTCAAAGGATCTAGGGAGGGAGCTTCTCCTAGCTTCTGGTCATTGCCAGCAATCCTTGGCACTTCTTGACTCGTAGATGCATCGCTCCAATCTCTGCCTTCGCTTTCACAAGGGCTTCTCCCCTGTGTGTCTGAGTGTATATATGTCTGTGTGCCCTCTCCTCTTCCTATAAAGAAACCAGTGATTGCATTTAGGGCCCACCCTAATCCAGTATAACCTCATCTTAAATTGCATCTTAATTATATCTACAAAGACCTTATTTCAAGCAAGGTCACTTTCTGAGGTTCCAGGTGGAAGTGAATTTGGGGGAGGGGGAACACCGTTCAATACTGGGCCCTCATTTCAGATCCCTGAAGGCAAGATCCATATAATACAGAACTTCCATAAAGAGTCTAGCACAGAATATGATGCCAAAAAAAATATCCTGAATGGATGAGCCTGAGTGTGTTTTCTTCTTCTAATCCACAGTCATCACAGCACAACAGATACAACACACTCTTAATTTATCTTAAAAGCTTGTTAAAACTAACTGCAGATTCCAAGGACTTTAAAGTGTTTACCTGTATGATTAATTCAGCTCTAAATTAAAGACACTTTTCCTTAAGCAACAGAAGATATTGAAGGTATTTCTGTGTAGAAAGAATGGTATGTTATTCTTCTGTGCATTTTATAGGGAACATACCTATAAAGAGCCGAGATTATACACTTCTGAAAGCTTTTAATGGTAAGACACAATGTTTGTGAACTTCCCTTATGAACTAGAAATAATATTTTCACATGAAACAAAAATGCTAAATTACCAAACTGCCTCCCTTGGGTTTTGAATTTTGTACAGTGGAAATGATTGTTTTCCATGAATTAAGATGATGGGGGTGTCTCTTTAGAATGCCTGTGATGCAGAGCAGGAGACAAGTTACCTGTCATCTGAATTAATCATTGGAGGCTGTTATTCACAGGGTTGGCATGGGGATTGACGAACAACCAGGCAACAAAGCTAAGCAAAATATGGTCACATGTTGGGAAAAGAGTTGTGTATTCTAAGAGCAGGTGGAAATCAGGGAGTGACTAAGTTTTGTATTGGATGTAGTGGCAACTGAGGCTCACAGTCAGAGTTGTCCTAATAGCTCTGAGTTTACACTGGCTCTGTTATGTTGATATCAGTTATGGGGGCTTAATGGGGTTCTATGAACTCTACATTGTGACCCCCTTGGAGCAGCAGTGCATATACTGGCACATGTACTGACTGAGAACTGGAGTCCTGGATTCCTATCTCAGCTCTACCACAAATAATCTCTAAAGCTCTTTGCAGTTTTTAAATATGTTGATGTGTGGGATGCAGTATAATTAATAACATATCTGAGCTTGTGTATCCTGCTTTGCATTGCTGTGTCTGCATGATGCAGGTATCTTAAAAGAAGGCGATGGATGAGGAGATTTGGTCACTTGTTTATTTTTGGAAGTATTTTTCCATTAGGGTTTTGACACCCTTTATGATAGAAAATTACTTCTTGCATAAACCAAGAAAGTGACAATGCTTAGAAATTTTGAGAACATCCAAGTGCTTTTTTAATGTTTATGATGTTTTAAAAAATCTTTATAGTCACACACGCAGTAGTTATAATAATTTTCCATTTTCTTTTTTTTTTTTTTTTTTTTTTTTTTTTGTATGCGGGCCTCCCTCTGTTGTGGCCTCTCCCGTTGCGGAGCACAGGCTCCGGACGCGCAACCACTGCGCCACCAGGGAAGCCCTCCATTTTCTTTTTTAACCAGTGGTAGTGACAGCTCTCCAACAGTACATTGTCTTACATCTCCCTTGAACCATTTTCTCTGCTAGTGAACTCCACTGAGAGAGACTGAATCATCTGTCCATTTCTAAGCAGACTCTCTCAGTTTTCTGAGAACTTGGAAGTTCTACCTTAGTTCTTGCGCCTTAATACTTTGTTTAGTTATAAAGATTCTTTAAGGTAAAAATCAAACACAATCATGATGTTTGATGTTTCTGGGATTTGGGCAGTAGACCTATGCTGCAGGGGTGGTTGCCAGTCAGAGGCGGCCTCATGTTTACTGGTGCATTTTGTGTATTTTCAGTCTTTGCTTCAGGGAGGGGGTACCCTTCCTGCACAAGCCTGGCACTTCCTTGCTCACTGACAGCCACCCTATGTCATCTTTGAAGTTATTCTCTGTTTGTTGAGAAAGATGTCCATTAATACACCTGAAGTCTAAATTCTTCTGAGGGAAAAATTTCAAACTGTAGAGTGGTTTTTTAACTGAAAAGGAAAATAATATTTATGGAACACCTCCTAAGTGCTGAAGAGATTTACATACATTATTTCTTTTAATCTTCATTATTGTTCCCATTTTACAGATGAGGAAAGGAGGCACACAGCTAGTTCAGTGGCAGAGTCTAAATTTGAACCCAGGCATATAGATTCTTCTTATTTCCTGGAACACTTCTTTCATTAGCTCTCAGGGTTTGCATATTCTTTCTTTAAGATACTGATTTTTAAAAATTGTGGTAACCTATACATAACATAAATTTTACCTTTTTAACAATTTTCAATGTACAGTTCAATGGCACTAAGTACATTCAAATCATTGTGCAACCATCACACCGTCCATCATGAAACTTTTTCATCCTCCCAAACTGAAACTCTATACCCATTAAATAATAACTCTCCATTCCCCTCTCCAACCAGCCCCTGATAACCACTATTTCACTTTTTTAATCTATGAATTTAACTACTCTAGGTACCTAATCTAAGTGAAATCATGCAATATTTGTCCTTTTGTATCTGGCTTATTTCACGTAGGATAATGTCTTCAAGATTCATTCATGTTGTAGCACACATCAGAATTTCCTTCCTTTTTAAGGCTGAATAATATTCCATTGTGTGCATGTCATCTTGGTCTCTTTGCCATTGATCTCCTCCTATATTTAGTCTGTTATTACCATTGTTCATTTCTTCAACGTGTCCACAGATCGGGTTCCTTTCATTAATCTGCCATTACCTTCACTCGGGTCTGATCACTGTGGATTACGCCAACAGTTGCCTGACAGAGCTTCATGCTTCCAGACCATTCCCCCACCAACCCTCCAACGTCATTGTCAGAGTGGTATTCCTAAAAAACCAATTTCATTATGTCACTGCTGAAGATCCTACTGTGGCATTAAATTCGAGCTGCTTTGTCTGTTTTAAAAGCAGTAAATTACCTGATTTCCTCTTATCTATGTGACCTTATTTTGTGCTTCTTCCCTGCATTCTTCTCTGCTCCAAGGGCTCTCATCAGTGCTAGCCTCACAGCAAGTCCACTTTTACCACTCTTTTAAAATCAAACTTTCTTTCTGTTTTATATTTTATGTCAGCTGGTATAATTTGTACATGCTCAATGATCATATATTTGTTTTCTATATTATGTGACTGATATGGTATTTAAAAGGGACACTATGCCATTTGAGTTGCTTTTCAGTTAAGATGTTTTTAGTATTGTCAGAAGTAGAGCTTCTGTTTTAATGTGGGGTAGGGTGGGATTAGTTAAAAAAAGGTGGCGCTACCTCACAGGAGATAGGAAATTGTCTACCAGGACCCTGTGAGTGCTTCTAAATATGTGTCGATGGCTCTGCTAGAATGTGGAACTAGATCTGTGTAATTACCTATGCATCTATTTGTTTCCAATTCATTCGTTCATTTACGATTCCGCTTTTACAAGGCCAAGAAGAAATATGAATAAATTAATTTGGCAGTGATTAAAAAAAAATGTTAGCCTTACAAGGCATGCTCTTTCTCCAATCTATGCCACTGATTTTCATTCATCTAAACCCTTACAAAGCCATTTCCTATTGCACTTCAAAGCATATATGGTCTCCATTTATTTCCTATGTTTATGAGTTTTTGTCTCCCTCCCTCCCCCCGCCCAAACCACATGCTAAGTTTCTTGAATACAGGATCTTTGTCTTGTAATTTTGTGAGAATCCTATGATCTAGGGCAGATAAGTGCTTGCTGGTTTATAAAATAAGACAATGTAACAGGAACACACAAATTTCAAAATGTGGAGATAGATTTTTATCAGAGCCCTTAGGGAGAAAATGCTTTGCACCCAGGAAGAAATCTCTTACAGAAGAGATTCTGTAAGAATCTTACCAGAATAGCAAGAGTAGAGCTATTTAAATAGTTCCTTATGCATCTTTTACATTGTGGTGTGCAAACTCAGGCCAGTGAATTTCCAGGGCAAAATGCGACCCAGGTGAGTCTGTTTCTCATTTTAAATAATTCTCAAAATATGTGATATACTCAATAAGTGTTCCCTCTTCTCCTAAGCGTCCAGATGATGTCCAAACCCTAGATACACACTGGTCTAGGATATGTGAAATATTCATACTATTGCTAAGTTTAGGAGTTATTTTCAAAATGGGCTTTTAAGTCCAGTTAATAAACAAATTTTTCCCTTTAGGGGGGCTTAACAGGGACAGTTTCACACCTTATAATAGTTACATAAATGGATAATTTTACACTATGTTGGGAATTCAAATCATATTGCTGTAAGCAAATGTGACATCCAGAAGGTTAACCCAGCATCTGGTATGCCCTCCTCTTGCATTAGGACATGAGTGTTAGAATTGCAACATTAACTAATGTATGTTTCAGAAAAGAATATATCAAAGAAGGTCAGATAAACAAGAACTAGAGTAAATAAGAGGGAGATAGACATGGAGAGGTAGGGAGATGGACAGAGAGAGAGAGAGTGAGAGAAAAAAGAGAATACAACATTGGAAGAAAATTGTAGTGATATCTCAGGCCATAGTAACATTGAGAAATTTTATAGATAAGTACATAAATTAAAGGCAGCCAGGAGTTTTTGGTTATGAATAATGAATAAATAAAATCATACAGTCAAATTAGCTCATTTCCCTCTCCTATTTATAGACATTTATTTAAATAGGTTTTTCACAAATAAATACCAAATTCAGAGCTAACATGGCCAAGTGCATCCCTACTTTCTGTTCTCTTTGTTTTCACTAACTTTAGGTGAGTTAAACAGGCATGTAGGGGCTTTATTTGCAGGAACATGGACAGACCTAGAGATTATCATACTGAGTGAAGTAAGTAAGACAGAGAAAGAGAAATTGCTTATATGCGGAATCTAAAAGAAATGATACTAATGAACTTATATACAAAACAGAAACAGACTCACAGACTTAGAGAACAAACCTATGGTTACCAGGAGGTTAGGAAGCGGGGAAGGGATAGTTAGGGAGTTGGTGATTGACATGTACACACTGCTATATTTAAAATGGATAACCAACAAGGACCTACTATATAGCACAGGGAACTCTGCTCAGTATTATGTAACAACATAAATGGGAAAATAATTTGCAAAGAATAGATACATGTATATGTATAACTGAATCACTTTGCTGTACACCTGAAACTGTCACAACATTGTTAATCAAATATACTACAATATAAAATAAAAAGTTTAATAAAAACCCTGATATTCCTCCAATTCTTGCTAAAGCAATCTGAAAGAGAGGCATATTTAAAGTGTTTAGAGGACTCCTGATAGTAAAGCGCTATACTACTCAATGTTGTAATAACAAAAGTTAAAACTTAAGAATATTCAAATTGCACAAATATTTAATTAGCAATGTCACGTCACTGTTGGCACCAGAAAGCCCTGAATAAACTATTGTTGTGGGTTTGCTGATAGACAGCTTGTCAGGAAATGATCAGTATTGGCAATGATTTGGGGCTAATTTCATGGATGTTTTCCAGTTTCCGTGATCTTCCTTTCCCCTTTTCCAAACAAAAGTGCTTCTGAAAATTTCTGTTTAACATCTTTCACTTTGAATAAAGAAAACACAAAACATTCCCCTTGCAGCTGGTATTGGTGAAATTACTTCTCTGGAGGGGCCAGCAGATGAGGGGTCTTGTTTGAGAAGCACCAGGCAGAAGGTTGCATTCTGTATCAGAGCCCACACTCAGACCTGCAACTTGAGATCTGTCCCTCACCCCCCCTCCTACCTAAAGACACACACACACACACACACACACACACACACACACACACACACACACACACACACACACACACACACACACACACACACACCCCATCTAAATGACCAGAGTAGGCATCTAGGAAAACAGCCCCAGGCCTCTCTGGTTGCTGTCATTTCATTCTATAAGTAAAGAGCCTTCAAGATGCCTGTGTTGTTTCTTAATCTGAGATCACTCTCGTTTGGATGTTTATCCACTTCCAGTTGGGAAATGTACAAGAAGCATCAGAAAGATACCCAGAGATTGATTTGACTAAGATAAAACATTCCTTTAAACTCACTGGTTGTATAGTATTATATTTAATGAAAGCCATATTATGATAAAATCTGTATCACTTTCTAACAGGCAGGTTTTTTTTCCTCCAGAGCTGTATAACATCACCTGATCTATTTGTTTCTCCATGTGAAATAAATTAATTTTTCAAATGTAATATAAAAGAGGATAAAGTCAAATTTCACAAATGCATAAAACAATCTAAATCTTTATACCCCCCCAAATCAAATGGAACATATGTTTTCCCCCATTTTTTTCTGTATAAAGTATGCAAACAATTACCTGGATTTGGAGGGCATAATTATGAAGGGGTTGATATCTAAAAGGTTATTATTGATTTATAGAGTTCTCTAGTTTAATCGAAGACAGATTTAGGAATAAGGAGAAAAAAATACTGTTTTCCCCAGGAACAATAAATGTCTCAAAGGGGAAATGTAAGATTTAAGAGTAATTTTTATAAGACACATCTACTACAGTTTGTGGATATGGGAGGTGTTTCTCATTTGAACAACTTCTATGTAATGAACATTTTGTAGAGCTGTCTCACTCATTGTAGCATATTTTATATGCCTCAAACGGTAGTGATTAAATTCCTAGGGTACTTTTGTTAAGTCTAAATTCCTCATTTTCCATTATGGATTTATAATCCTCGGTCTGCAGATTAAATACATACAAGTATAATATATTTATTTAAACAATAAATTTAGTTTAATTCACTCCCCATAACGTGTGAATGTTCTTTCTCTATGTCTCCAGTGCATGTGCGCACACCCATACCCACACACACCGCAAGTTCATTCATTTAATGTTGGAATATGTGATACTGCTTAATATTAGTGTGTGGTTGTATAATAAAAATTAAACCTTGCATGGGGAGGATTCCCGTACTTTAGTTTTATATGTATGTTTAATTATTATCATAATCTATCTATGTAAGAGCAATCTAAACTTCATGTGGTATCAATATTCAGAGTAAAACCAAATTTTTTAAGAAATCAAATTTTCTTCTTTTAGGGAAAAATTTAATTTATCAAGTCACTCACAAAAGGCTTAATCATACCTTAAACCAGAGTTTAGATTATATAAAAGCTTCCTATTTTGTGGCTTTTACGTAAAGATCGGGCCATCTCCAATAATCCAAAAGCCGAACGTTATAAAAAGTGAAAAAGAAAAACAAGTGTTGCAGACCTATATTTGTGCTGTGTATTTAATAACACCCTGTAACCACATACATAAACTTGTCCATTTGCTACTCCTTGTAAACCGACTTGTACCTGAGGACTGTTTTATTCCTAAACTGGCATTTACAGAGATGGTAATAGCCAAGGATTTCTGGCCAAGATAGAGTAACAAGGAATGGATTTACCTCACACCTCAAGCAAATTGAAAACTGGACAAAATATGTGAAACAATTTTCTGACATTGGACTACAGGCAGCACAGGACAGTTATCCCAGAGAGAGGAGAGTAGAGGAGAGAGGGGAGGGAAGGGGAGGGGAAGGGAGGGAGCTCTGGAGATCTGCAAAGGGGTCCCCATGAGTCTTTGGTTGAGAATTGATTTGTGCATGTGTAAGAGTAAACTGCCTGGCACCAAAGAAAGAAACGCTGAAAAGGAGTAGGGAGCCCAATAGTGATGGGAATAGTTGTGTTCCCACCAGCCAAGTAGAAGGAACTCATTACATAGGAGATAGAATCCTTAAAAAGATATTGCCTCAGTAGAGGCTAAATTAGCTGTAGACCAAAGTCTCATTGAACCACCCTAAGAAAGTTTAAAAGCAAACTTTGAAAAGACCCAAACTATTCCAAGTAACTTAGCTGCATGCCAGTTTGAAATCTAAAACTAATTAAGGAATACAACATCCAGCAATCAGAGAAAAAATTTGCAATGCCCAGCATGTAATAAAAATTTACCAGGTGTGCAATAAAGCAGGAGAATATGAACCATGACTAGGAAGAAATCAATTAGTAGAAGCAAACTTAGAAATGACAAAGATGATGGAACTAGCAGACAAGGATCTTAACAACTATTATATTCTCCATATGCTCAAGAATTTGGAGGAAAACATAAGCATGATGAGGACAGAAATAGAAGGTATAAAAAAAGACCAAATAGAGCTTCTAGATATGAAAATACAACATCTATAATGAAAAGTAATAATAGCTAAAACTTAGTGAGCATTTACTAGATGCCAGACACTGGGCTGAGTATTTCACATGTATTCTCACATTTAACTTTAGCCTCACCTCTATAAAGCACGTGTTAAAGATGAAGAAACTGAGGATTAGAAAAGATAAATAATTGTAGATGATCATAGAGCTGAAATTTGAAACCATGCAGTCTACTTCCAAGACTCATGCTTTTAAGCAACATTCCATGTTGTTTATAGCACTGTTTGTAATAAAATATAATTCAGTTTAAAGAATGAACCTCATCTGTGGAAGTTTACTGAAATTAAAGGATCTCATTAAACATGACATTTTGTTGTGTGTGTGTGTGTCTGTGTGTGTGTGTGTGTGCATGGGTGCACACATGCCTACATGATCTAGGTGTAGATTTGTTGGAGATCAGATAGATTTTTCTGACAGTGCTATGAGATTTGAGTTGGAGAATGACTGAATTTATTTATATCCTGCCATTTTCTCAAAAAGATAAGACAGAGATGAGTTGAATGGAACTTGCAACTTAATAGTAGAACAAAATGATGTTAAGATTATTCACAGCTCTTTTTCTTGCTGTTAAAGTATTCTACAATTGGTACTTCAGTTAAAGTGTGACAGTAATAAAAAGATGAATATAATGATATTAGGTGAAATTCATTAAATGACTGTCATGTATCTTGCTCTGTGCTAAAGTACATGTATTACCACATTTAATCCTTACAACAACTCTTTGAGGTAGATTCTACTCTTATTTATAGAGTTGAGGAGCAGAGAGAGGTTACCTGACTTGCCCAAGGTTATACGACAAAGGTCATGCAAAGTATTTCTTGTATAGAATCATCTATGTAAGGGAGTTTAATAAGTTTCTGTTCCATTACAACTTTTTGTATAAGACATTTACTTTAATATTTTCCCTATAATATGATTTTATATAAAGACTATTTAATAAGCTAGCCCTAACTATAATCAATACACTATCCAACTGATAAAGAATGAAAGCACATAGATTTTAAAAAACATCTTAATATACTGGTATGAATGCCATCAATTAAGTAATCATATTTATTCTCAAAAGTATATTAACTTAAATACACAGGTCAATCTATCATAAGATAAAAATGGTTTGGCTCCACAATTCCTGGAGTCCATAGTTATGTCAAGGAATTATTTTTTCCCTGAATAATGCCCACATACTTAATTAACCCTAATGTCCTTATACCAAGACTATTAGGCAACAGAGACAATTTGACACTTTCACTCCTTGCAAGTAGGACAGAAAGTCCACTTGAATGTCATGTCACAGAATAAGTAAGTCTGTAATAAAATCAGAACTGAGATTCTCATAAATGGGTCTCACTCTAATACCTCAGCCCTTCGTATAAGCCACTTTCCACTCACAGGAGGTAGGTAGCCCTTTGCTGGGTTGGCATGACTCACAGTGTTCAGAAGGGAACTGAGTGAGGGCTTCTTCTATACCTTGCACAATTCAATTTAATTCCACATTAACAAGCAATTACTGAGCACCTACAAAGTTCCAGATGCTATTCTAGTTTTCTAATCCAGATATCTACTCAACAAATAAACCAGGCTATAATGCCTACTTTAGTTCCAACTCTACTCCAGAAAACCAGTCAAATGAATAGTCATGAGGCGTGGAGTAGAAAAAACAACGATTTGATCTGATTTTAGCATTGACTTGTACACTAGATGCATTCCTGTTGAGTCGATCAGGAACCAATTCCCACAAATTTGATTTCATGGGCTAGAAATTTTTTTTTTAATTGAGGATCTTAACATAGATCAAGCAGAATAAAAACCAAAAAGCAAACCGCCATCAACTATCACCATCAACAAACACACACAAGAAAGGATGTCAGTAACATCAAACAAGTAGTAAGGACATAATCTTTTGTCCATATCAGAATAAAGGGTAATTATTTAAATTGAATAAATTTAGCTCTGTGAAAGAAAATTCGCTACATTTTCCCTGTTCTCATTTTAACGTGGGCCAGTGAAAACCTTGTCAGACTGGCACCTCTTTGAAAATAGGAGTTTAAGAAGCATTTCTGTGGGTGCATTTTAATATCAGTGTTATGAACAACATTTTAATAAGAAAAGAGACGTGCAGCCACATACCAGGGGGCAGTATTGAAGGACACACAGTGTTGCCCCTTTGGTGGTGTTACTAAAGGCAGGTGGCTGTCACGACCAGATGGGTCCTCTTTGGAAACGAAGATCAGCAACATATAGAAGTGCTATGATTTCATTATTCACTACCTGTGTTATTCGTGAGGTTAAAAGGTAGGTAAATATGGGTATAATTCTACCTCATTAGTATAACTAGCAAATTATAAAGTCCATATGGACTTCACTCACATCAGTGGTTATAAATGGCTTTTTGCTGCTGAGTTCCCTCATATCCCCCCAAACATTTTCCTGGACTGGAGATTAGATTTTTATCTTGGCTCCCAGTTTGTACTCCTTCCAGCTCCCTGCCAGGCCTGGATTGCATTTGGCTGGGGCCCTGACAACTAACTCTTACTATCTTCTCCTCAATGTCTGCATCTTGCTCCTGTTCCCCTTACCGTGGGTTTATAGCCAACTGCAACTGGATGGTGTGAAAGAATAGTCTGCCTCTTACTATGGAACTCAAAGAACCAAGATACTATCAACTGACCTTTACATATTACTGCTGCCTCAAAACTATTGCCATGGTGCTCCTACTCTGAGATCAGACTTCTTGAATGGAATCAGACCTGAGGTCACTATTACTCCTATGCACGTCCTAACTGGCTGAGATCCTCAGGCACTTGGTAAAGCCAATTTGTCCCCTCTAGTCCTGATTTAGACCTTTCTCTCTCCTTTCTTGCCATAGAAGTCCGGCATACCTGACAGTTATGACAACATCTGAGTTGACATATGGCCATTTGTTTATATGGAAAGAAATAGTCAGCACAGGTCTTGAGATGTCTCCTCACCAGTCATTTAGCAATATTAACTCCTAGTCAATAGGGAGCAGGTCTGAGCAAAGTTTGATGGGCTAGCTTTCTTCAACTCTCTGATTAGGGTATCTTAGTAGTATATAGACCTTTCATGGAAAGAATCATTGTTTTAGATTAACCTTTAGCTTGAGGTTAATGAGGATCATTCCATAAAGTCCTTGAATTCAATGATGACAAGCGCACCCCCATTGTTCGAAAAGACTAAAAACCATCCAAACATGGTAGACCTTGATCTGTCACTGAACTATTTTAACTAAAATTTATAAGTACATAGTAAATGCTCAATGAATGTAAATTATATTATTACTATTATAATTTTGTGTGTGTGCCAAACATTGTACTAAGGGCCTTACATGGATTATTTCATTTAATCCTAAGAAATGCTCCCTCCAACAAGTACCGTTACTTCCAGTTTAAAGTCAACTTCCAGTTTAAAGTCAACTTAGACTAAGAACCTCTCAGTGTCACTGGCAGAACCATAATTCAAACCCCTGATTCCAATGCCTATGCTCTAAGCCATGTACAATATTGCATCTGTATCACAAAGAAAATTTTCCTTGAAATGGCTTTAAAAAGTAAATGTAGATTTTTTTTTAACAAGGCTTTTATTCTCTTGCTGTGAATAAGTAGAGGCAGTTTAGAATACTGGTTAAGTCTGCAAATCCTAAAGTGAGACAGCCTGGGTTTGAATCCAGGCTCTGTCACTTACTACTTATGTGATTCTGAGCAAATGTCTTAAATTCCCTGTGCCTCAGTTTTCTATGTGTAAAAATGGATCATAGATTTGTAAGATCCATTTAATATGTACAATTAATTAACACATGTAAATACATGTAAACCCAAAACATGTAAACATATATAACACGTGTAAAATGTTTGGAATAATACCTGGCTTACAGCAAATATGCAAAAAAACACCAGCAACTATTATTTGAGTTATATCAAATATCCTGATATGTTTTCAACTCCTGTATTTTCCAAAGAAATAATGAATTCCAGGTCAACAGAAAAATTCTCTAACCAATGATTCATGCTCAAATTCATTGGCATGCTGTAGTCATTCATGCAACACATGTTTGAGTGCCTTCTATGTGTAAGACATTGTGCCTAGCACTGCCACCATGTTCCAAGTTAGGGGCCAAATGAATGTGGACTAGCTATATTACTTCACCATAAGAGATATTCTACAGTAGGTGTTTCATTCTGATCCAGCCCTAGAAATGGCTTGGATTTCTTGGTTTCTCTATGGTCTCCTATCTTTATTAGGCCAATCTAAGACCCAGCAGAGGTAATTCCATTAAATAACAGATTGGCAAATTCTTCCAATACCCAAGCATTGATCAAATGCTGAATTAAATAACCCAGAATAATCATCAGTAGAATATGTTGATCATTATTCCTCTACTAGAAGCATAAGATTATCATTAGAAAAGCAGGGTCCCCCAAATGGCTATGATCAATTCACTTATTAAAAACATGCCTAATAACAAGAGAAATAAAAGCAAAAATAAACAAAGGGGACCTAATTACACTTAAAAGCTTTTGCACAGCAAAGGTAACCATAAACAGTACGAAAAGACAACCTATGGACTCGGAGAAAATATTTGCAAATGATGTGACTGACAAGGGCTTAAGTTCCAAAACATACAAACAACTCATACAATTCAATAACAACAGCAAAAGAATAACCCAATAGAAAAATGGGCAGAAGACCTTATAGACATTTCTCCAAAGAAGACATATAGATGGGCAATAGGTACATGAAAAGATGCTCATCATTGTTAATTTTTAGAGAAATGCAAATCAAAACTACAATGAGGTACCACCTCACACCAGTCAGAATGGCCATCATTAAAGTCTACAAATAATAAATGCTGGAGAGGGTGTGGAGGAAAGGGAATCCTCTTACACTGTTGGTGGGAATATAAATTGGTGCAGCCACTATGGAAACCAGTATGGAGGCTCCTCAAAAAACTAAAAATAGAGTTGCCATATAATCCAGCAATCCCACTCCTGGGCATATATCTGGAGTAAACTCTAACTCAAAAAGAGACATGCGGGGCTTCCCTGGTGGCGCAGTGGTTGCGCTTCCGCCTGCCGATGCAGGGGAACCGGGTCCGCGCCCCGGTCTGGGAGGATCCCACATGCCGCGGAGCGGC
>NC_041218.1:61402758-61414805 GCF_002837175.3 Physeter macrocephalus
TAGCAGCACTATTTACAATAGCCAAACATGGAAGCAACCTAAATGTCCATCAACAGATGAATGTATAAAGAAGATGTGGCATAATCATATAATGGAATATTACACAGCCATAAAAAAGAATGAAATAATGCCATTTGCAACAACATGGATGGACCTAGAGATTATCATACTAAGTGAAGTAAGTCAGAAAGAGAAAGACAAATACCATATGATATCACTTATATGTGGAATCTAAAATACTATGTAAACGAACCTGTCTATGAAACAGAAACAGCCTCACAGACATAGAGAACAGACTTGTGGCTGCCAAGGAGGGGTAGGGGAGGGAAGAATTGTCAGTTTGGGATTAGCAGATACAAACTATTATATACAAACTATTATATATATAGGATGGATAAACAACAAGTTCCTACTATATAGCACAGGGAACTATAAGCAATATCCTGTGATAAACCATAATGGAAAAGAATATGATATAATTGAATCACTTTGTTGTATAATAGAAATTAACACAACATTGTAAATCAACTATACTTCAATAAAATTTTCAAAAAATGCCTAATAAGTAAACTTTTGGATCCCAATTATAACTTCCAAGGACTTATCGATCTATGTGCTGTTCTGCCTTATTATTGGTCCTGAACAACGAGCATTTGGTGCCTAAGTGAGCTCTGGATCTCTGTGTCCACTGAATGGTATAGCACAGACTTGAAAGTGAAAACCTGCTTGCTGTTTGGAAAGCACATTCATGCTGGTTGCCCATATCACTACTGCCACTCTTTTCCCAATAGACAAAAAGCCCTAGTTACCTTTTGTAGGAGAAAAAGGACTAGTCCAGGGAAACTCACCACTTTTGTTTTCATCTTGGAAAAAGTATATCACTGGTTGCATGAATCATTGAGACAAATAAATCATTGAGATAGCCTAGCCAATGTAAATCTCCCTGGAGGTTTCTACTTCAATTTCTCTTAGGGTTCTGGTGTGTGGAAATAATGCAGTGTTTCCTAAACTTTTAGCATCATTTTTTAGTGTCAGAAGGACCCTTAATGACTAGGGTCTTCAAGAACATTAGAAAATTCCAGGGCCAACAGCTATTCTGAAAGTGCTTACCTCAAAATTCCCTTAAATGAGAACTGCTACTGTGACAGCTGCATGAACACCGACAGTGGTTGTTGATAAGCTTGCACTGGGTCAGGGTTCACCATGATCTTTTCTTTTGCAAGATGACTAAGGTGGGAATTGACCATTAATACTGCCTGTGGGTACTGCCCAAGTATCTAATTCACAAGGTATCTGCAGTGCCCACAACTGCCCACTTCCTGTGGAGTTTGCCGTGGAGCCCACTGGTATACGCTTGCAGTTTTTTTCATTTCCCCTCTTAGGGTGTCCACATTAAGGATTGTTATGTCTTCTTGGAGAATTGACATCTTTATCATTATGTAATGACCCTCTTCTACCCTGATAACTTTTTTTGCTATGAGGTCTTCTCTGTCTGAAATTAATTTAGCTGCTCTTGCTTTCTTCTGATTAGTGTTAGCATGGTATGTCTTTTTCTGTCCATTTACTTTTAATATATATATATGTCTTCATATTTAAAGTGCGTTTCTTATAGAAAATGTATGTTTCAATCTTGTTTTTTTGATCCACTTTGACTGTCTTTGTGTTTTGATTGGTGTAATTAGACCATTGATGTTCAAGCTGATTACTGATATAGTTCAATTAGTATCTACCATATTTGTTACCGTGTTCTATTAGTTGCCCTTTTTCTTTGTTCTTATTTTGTCTTTTACTTTTACCTGCCTCTTGTGGTTTTGTGTGTGTGACAGCAACATTTTTGTTTTATTTAATTTTATTTTTATTGGAGTATAGTTGATTTACAATGTTGTGTTAGTTTCAGGTATACAGCAAAGTGAATCTGTTATACATATATCCACTCTTTTTTAGGTTCTATTCCCATATAGGCCATTACAGAGTATTGAGTAGAGTTCCCCGTGCTATACAGTAGGTCCTTATTAGTTATCTATTTTATGCCTCTTGCTTTTTAAAATTGAGACTTTATGTGATGCTCTTTACTCTCCTTTCTTAGCATAACAATTGTACTTCTTTTTAACTTTTTAAATTGGTCACCCTAGAGTTTCAATATACTTTCACAACTAATCTAAGTCTACTTTCAAATAACATGATACCACTTCACAGGTAGTGTGAATACCTTAAAATAACAAAATAATCCTAACTCCTTTCTCCTATCCCTTATATCATTTGTCTCTCATTTCACATACATCAGCATACATAAGCATACATATAAACATGACAATCAAATACATAGTTGCTATTATTATTTTGAACAAATTATTAGATTAATTAGGAATAAGAAAAATAAAATTTTTATTTTAACCTTCACTTATGTCTTTTTTATGCAGTCCTTTCTTTATGCAGATCTGAGGGGTTTTTTTAACCCATATCTATTTTTTACCTATACCTATTTCCCTCTCTCTAAAGAACTTCTTTTAACATTTCTTGATAGCTAGGCAGGTCTACTGGCAACAAATTCCCTCAACTTTTGTTTGTCTGAGAAAGTCTTAATTTCTCCTTCAGTTTTGAAGGATAATTTCTCAGGGTACAAAATTCCAGGTATTTTTCTTTCAACATTGTAAATATTTCACTCCATTCTCTTCTTGCTTTCATGGTTTCTGAAGAGAAGTGAGATATAGTTCTTATCTTTGCTCCTCTATAAGTAAGATGTTTTTTCCTCTGGCCTCTTTCAAAATTTTTTATCTTCAATTTTCTGTAATTTGAAAATGATATGCAAAGATGTAGTATTTTGTCATTTATCCTGTTCGGTATTCTCTGAGCTTCCTGGATATGCAGATTGGTGTTTAACATTAATTTGGGGGAAATTCTCAGTCATTATTGTTTCAAATATTTCTTCTTTTCTATTTTCTCTCTTTCCTTGTTCTGTTATTCCCATTATGTGTATGTTACACCTTTTTGTGGTTGTACCACAATTCTTGGCTATTCTGTTCTGGGTTTTCAGTCTTTTTTTTCTCCTTGCTTTTCAGGTTTGGAGGATTCTATTGACCTGTACTCAAGCTCAGAGATTCTCTTCTCAGCTATGTCCAGTCCACTAATAAGCACATCAAAGATATTCTTCATTACTGTTATAGTGTTTTTGATCTTTTGCAGTTCTTATACATTCCATCTCTTCCTTACATCATTCATCTGTTCTTGCACAAAATCTATTTTATCCATTAGAGCCCTTAGCATATTCATCATATATGTTTTAATTCCCAGTCCAATAATTCCAAACTTTCTGCCATATCTGAGTCTGGTTTTGATGCTTCCTGTGTCTCTTCAAACTGTGTTTTTTTGTTTTTTGTTTTTCATTTTTGTATGTCTTGTAATTTTCCCTTGATAGGCAGACATGTTATACTGGGTAAAAGGAATTGTTGTAAATAAGACTTCAGTAATGTGAGATGTGGGAGGAGGGGAGGTTTCTACAGCCCTATGATTATTAGGTCTCAGTATTTTCATGAGCTTGTAGCTCTGGATTGTGAACTCTACATGTTTCTTAGTTCTCTCCCTCCCTTTAGGTGGGAGAGGATGGCCAGCATGGGCTGGAGTCGAGTACTTCCCTTCTCCTACATGGAAGACTAGTATTTCCCTTCCCCCATGTTGAAATCTAGATCCAGCTGGTGTTGGGTATTTCCATTTCCCCATGTAGGCTAGTCACTGATAAAACCCTAGCATATTAGGCTCTGGTTAAATAGTTTCTACTGTGGGCAGACCTTGTTAAGATGAGGAGTATGCTCTGGCATATTACAAAACGCTTCCTTTTCCTCTCCCCCTGCTTGAAACTTGAGGGGATTTTTCTCCAAAATTCCCTGTGTGGGCCTGATAAAGTTCCTGGGGGTAAAACTCATAAAATTATGGGGGGTCCCCTATGACTGGGCCCCCGCTGGAGTTTAACTCTCAGAGTTGTTCACACTGAGCCTCCAGCGATTCATCAATTACAGTACAGGTTTCCGTACTCTGGCCCTGGTTTCTGTAGAGGTTGCTACTTCTGGGATTCTTCCATAAGTTGGGATTCGTTGGTTTCTCCAATTTTGGTTTGCCCTGTGACTTCACTTCTCTGATGAATCTAAGAAGAGTTATTGATTTTTCAGTTTGCTTAGCTTTTGATTATTTGTTGTTAGGAAGGGGTGGCAACTTACAAGCTTTCTTGCGTGCCAGACTAGAAACTGGAAGTCTGCCATGGTGTATTCTAGAAGAGTATTTTATGGTGGTATGTGGAACTCAAGATGGTGTAGATATGAAAAAGAAGTTGGCTTCATCACTTAGGCCGTGTATGCATGAGTGGAGTCTCTACAATCAGAAAATGAATGAAAGAAAAGCAGAAGGGAAAAGGAACTAGATTAGAAATAAGAGATGGAGAGGTGCTTCAGATTGGAAAAATGAATATTAAGGGAGAATCAACATTATCTGTAACTTTAAAAAAATAATAAAATGTGTTATGCATTATCTATATATCACAAAGTTAATACAATTTAGTAAGAAATAGGGAAGGTGAGGAAAGAGAAAAGAAGTAGAAGGAAAGGAAGAGAGGCAGTTGTATTAAAACTGAACATTGTAAAACACTTTTGGTGGCAGGGTCAGGGTGGGAAACAGTTTGGGGTCAATAAGAACAGTGCAATTACAAAATACTCCACTCATGCATACATGGCCTAAGTGATGAAGCCAGGAATAAAGCCCAGATTTCCTGATTCCCGGCCCTGGGCCTTATGTATTAAATCATGTTGCCCCTGCTGTCAGATAATCATCTTGCATCTGGAACATAAATACAGCCAATTCAAATATGCATCTTGATCTTATCATGTGGTTAGCAATCCATGCTGCTATTATTGTCAATAGGACTGCATCCCATTAATACCAGTTCACTTTTCTGGCGATAAATCTAGTGGCATAAAGTGCATAAACACAACATAGAATGTGGTCAAAGGAAATCATCCTCATTCCAAATACCACAAGACATGAGAGGAAGCTCCCAGGTAGTGCAACTGTGGAGAAACTTTGGGAAGTCAAAGGGAAAAACGGAAAATTTAAGATTTGTTCAGCTTTGATAACTCTAAATCAGGCGGGATATTTTTAAGTGTCATGATTTGACTAGAAGTCTATTTTTTAAATTAAATGCCTATCTTTACTATAAGAGGTAATCTTTTACTATCTTCAGTGTGCAAGTGAAGTCCACACAATCCCCAGTTATACTGCTTAGAGTTCCATTTCACATTAATGGGTACTATATGCCACATACACTGGAGAACTGATGATCAGAATTTGTTATTTGATGTATCACGAGTGATCAGCATCAGTGCAAGTTTTGACATGATAATAAACTCTATGGCTTGTGTTTCCCCTCCAAACACTTTGGCTCTGTGTTTAAAATGCTAGATTGTCTTAAAAACCTAAATTAAAATTTGTATACCCATGTTTATAGCAGCATTATTTACAATAGCAACCCAGTGTCCATGTTGGATGAATGTGTAAACAAAATGTGGTATATACATAAAATGAAACATTATTGAGCCTTAAGACGCAAGGAAATTCTGATACATGCTCCACGAATGAACCTTGAAGATATTATGTTAAGTGAAATAAGCCAGTCACAAAAGGATGAATATTATATGATTCCACTTACGTGAGGTACCTGGAGTAATCAGATTCATAGAGAGAAGATAGAATGGTGTTTTCCAGGGGATTGGGAAGAGGAGACTGGGGAGTTAGTGTTTAATGGGTACAGAGTTTCAGTGGGGAAAGATGAAAAACTGGAGATGGATGACGGTAATGGTTGCACAACAATGTGAATGTACTTAATGCCACTAAACTGTACACTTAAAAATGGTTAAAATGGTAAATTTTGTGTTATGGATACGTTACTGCAATTAAAAAAAAACCCCTAAAGTACATTTTATCAATCGGTTTTAATTTAAGTATATAAGCTCTTCAGTTGGCCACAGGAAATTTGATTTAGCTGTTTATCATATTGATATTCATATTACAAATAGTTTCTCAATGGCCACATAGTCTTTGAAGTTTTTTGCTTAAGCAAAGGAAACCAGTACTTAATAAATCTTAAAAGAGAAGCTGGGAGTTGGGTCAGAATTCAAATGATATAATCTGGACCACCACATAGCATGCCAATATCAAGGAAGGTGAAATTACTACGATGTAATTTTATAACATAAGGTCTGTTTCTGAGGTTCTTGCCTGGAAATGATATTTTTAAAGTCCCAGTGGGAAGTTTTGGAAGTGGTCATTGCAAATAGATAGGGTATTTCATCTTCTGGCTCTGGCTAGAAACATCTTGACCTCTTCCCCTCAATGCTCCTTTGAGATGTTTTCTGAATTAAGGAGAGTATTGTTTGGATGAATTTATGTCCTAAAAGCTGATTAGCCAGAAGTAGCTGGATGAGTAAAAGGGCTCTCAGTTCACAAATCATGCGAAGATTACCTCTGCTTAGGAGTGCCTTTAGCCATTGGAGCCACCATCAGTCTGGGCTACATATAGACTGAGGAAGACTGACATTATTCTGTGTTTTTGATTCAAGCAAGTGTCCTTGGTAGAGTTTGCTGCCTGAGAGTGTTATGTGAGAAGGAGCTGAAGATCAACACCTCAGGAATTAGAAAACAAGTAGACTCATAGTTCTTAGAACTTAACTGATCTCAAGGAATAATCTGGTGAGGTGAGGCCCTGACTTCACAGATTCAGTCAGTCAGTCAGTCGTTTGATTATTATTAATCACCTTCTATGTACTGGGCACTGTGCTGGTCCAGCATAGTGGGGAGACAATGGTTATAATAAAGACGATATAACCAGTTTAAGAGAGGTGTAACATTTTATAAGAATTCAAAGAGAGATCATTTTTGATTGGGGAATTATGAAAGGGCTTCATGGAAAGGGCCATTGCAATTAGGAGAGAGTGTGAGAAGACTACCCCCAGGAAATCCAATAAGGAAGAATACATGGTGTTCATACAAGTTGTCTGACGAATGTACCTATGGACTGAAGTAGACAGTAAATCTGGAAGAGGCAGTATGGCTAGAAAGTTAGGTTGGGGACGTAGAATTGAAAAATTTTTGGGAATGTACAAAGTTTGTGAAAAGAGGAGTGATTAGAGCCAAAGGTGTAGCCAGGTTCTTGTATCAGGGAGCAAACCTCGAAAAGGCATTGTAAATGGATGGTGGCATGGAGGGTTAGTTCATAAAATGGACATTACCCTTTTTTTCTTAAATTAATTTTTATTGGAGTATTGTTGCTTTACAATGTTAAGTTAGTTTCTGCTGTACAGCAGACTGAATCAGTTATACATGTACATATATCCCCACTTTTCTGGATTTCCTTCCCATTTAGGTCACCACAGAGCACTGAGTAGAGTTCCCTGTGCTAAACAGTCTGTTCTCATTAGTTATCTATTTTATACATAGTATTAATTGTGTATATATGTCAAGCCCAATCTTCCAATTCATCTTACCCCCCCTTTCCCCCTTTGTATCCATATGTTTGTTCTCTACATTTGTGTCTCTATTTCTGCTTTGCAAATAAGAGCATCTATACCATTTTTCTACATTCCACATATATGTGTTAATATATGATATTTGTGTATCTCTTTCTGCCTTATTTCACTCTGTATGACAGCATCCACATCTCTACAAATGACCCAATTTCATTCCTTTTCATGCCTGAGTAATATTCCATTATATACATGTACCACATCTTCTTTATCCATTCCTCTGTTGATGGACATTTAGGTTGCTTCCATGTCCTGGCTATTGTAAATAGGGCTGCAATGAACACTGGGGTGCATGTGTATTTTTGAATTATGGTTTTCTCTGGGCATATTCCCAGTAGTGGGATTGCTGGGGGACACTACTCTTTTGATTCCCTCCTTTCTGTGTCTCAGTCTGACCACTGATGTGAGAATCACATGTTGAACAGACTGACCCTTGCTTTCACAAAACAAGGCTTTCCTCTAAAACAGGGCTTCCCCCCAATTTTTTTAATGTATCACCCAGGGATCTTGTTAAAATTCAGATTCTGATTCAATAGTCTGGGGCAAGGCCCAAGACTCTGCATTACTGGAAAGCTACCAGGTGCTGCTGCTGTGGCTCATTGGTGAACACACTGAGTAGCCAGGCTTTAAAATCATATCATCAGAATCAAGTTCTCAGCAACCATCTCAGCCTCATACTCCCTTATAAATTGTTGAAAAGACACACATTTTGGAGATTGTGCTCATGGGGCACACATTCATTGCTCCTACATACACAACTGCTCCCTCTCCTCATTCCCAACTCAGGATCACTATTGATCAGTGTGTTCTGTTGCAGGAAAATGAATTGGGCTTTGGTAGAAGGGATTAGAGTAGGAAGGGCCTGACCGTAGGGGCTACTACTGTCCAGGTAAGAGGTGACACCTGGATACCCTCAATGAAGGATTGCAGAAACACTTATAACATGGGATACTTGGAAGAGGCGAGATTCACCTGACTTACGGTATGATCCATCTGAGATTTCTAACAATTTTAAATATCATATTAGCTAGCACACATGAACTACTATGCTAATGAGCCCTCACCACCTGCCTCATTCCACCTCAGCCTGCAGGTAGCCTGTGAGCCGGCTTGGATCAATTAGTCAATGTAATTGAAGCCAAATATAATTATAAATTTGGGCTGTTTGAGTTTAATTTCACTAAATCACATTACGAAACTGGGGCATTATGAAGGATTACTGAGAAAAGGGAAACAGGCTTGAGTAAAGCTTTCCTAGGAGCTATAATACATGTATTATTTCTTGACCTGATACCCTTAAAAGAAGTGCAGATGTTCTAAATTCCCCCATTATTATTGATAAAAATCCCTGTGTCCTGCACACTTAGGTGTTTGTGGTCAAGCAGTTGCTAGTGAAAGAGCATAAATGGGCTGTTACATCTGATGGAATGGGCAGATGGTGGGTAGAAAGGGCAGGAGAAACAGTCAGAGAGGGTGTCCAGATTTTGATATTGACTCACAAGGAGACATTAACAGAAATATAGAAGGAAGGCGAAGAAGTCAGAATGGGAGTGACGAGCATAAACTGGATTTTCTTAATTGCTTTCATTACATAAGCAGCACTATGGATCAAATTGTGTCGTCGCCTGACCCCACAAAAAAGACGTTGAAGTCCTAACTCCCAGTAACTGTGAATGTGACCTTACTTGGAAATAGGGTCTTTGCAGATTATCAAATTAAGATAAGGTCATTAGGGTGGGCCCTAATCCAATATGGCTTTCTCCCTATAAAAAGGGGAAATTTGTATTCAGAGAGAGACAGACACACATAGAGAAAAGGTGATGTGAAGACACAGGGAGAGTGTCATCGACGAGCCAAGGAATACCTAAGGTTACCAAAAGCCAGGACAGAGGCAAGGAACAGATGCTCCCTCACAGCTGTTAGAAGAAACCGACCCTGCCAACACCTTAATTTTGAATTTATAGCCTCCAGAACTGTGAGACAATAATTTGTTGTTGTTGTTGTCGTCGTCACTGTTTACTCTTTATTTTTTTAACAACTTCATTGGAGTATAATTGCTTTACAATGGTGTGTTAGTTTCTGCTTTATAACAAAGTGAATCAGCTACACATATACATATAACCCCATATCTCCTCCCTCTTCGTCTCCCTCCCACCCTCCCTATACCACCCCTCTAGGTAGTCACAAACCACCGAGTTGATATCCCTGTGCTATGAGGCTGCTTCCCACTAGTTATCTATTTTACATTTGGTAGTATATATAAGTCCATGCCACTCACTCACTTCGTGCCAGCTTACCCTTCCCCCTTCCCGTGTCCTCAAGTCCACTCTCTATGCCTGCATCTTTATTCCTGTCCTGCCCCAAGGTTCTTCAGAACCAGTCTTTTTCTTTTTTTAGATTTCATATATATGAGTTAGCATATGGTATTTATTTTTCTGTTTTTGACTTATTTCACTCTGTATGACAGTCTCTAGGTCCATTTACCTCACTACAAAAAAATCAATTTCATTTCTTTTTATGGCTGAGTAATATTCCATTGTATATATGTGCCACATCTTCTTTATCCATTCATCTGTTGATGGACATGTTTTTTAAGGAACCTCCATACTGTTCTCCATAGCGGCTGCATCAATTTACATTCCCACCAACAGTGCAAGAGGGTTCCCTTTTCTCCACACATTTATTGTTTGGAGATGATAATAAATGCTTCTCTCCAGCATTTATTGTTTGTAGATTTTTTGATGATGGCCATTCTGACTGGGGTGAAGTTATACTCACTGTAGTTTTGATTTGCATTTCTCTAATGATTAGTGATGTTGAGCATTGTTTCTTGTGTTTGTTGGCAACCTGTATATCTTCTTTGGAGAAATGTCTATTTAGGTTTTCTGACCATTTGTGGATGAGGTTGTTCGTTTTTTGTGTTTTTTTTTGAATTTTGTTTAATTTATTTTTTTATACAGCAGGTTATTAGTCATCAATTTTATACACATCAGTGTATACATGTCAATCCCAATCTCCTAATTCAGCCCACCACCACCCCCACCACCTCGCCACTTTCCCCCCTTGGTGTCCATACATTTGTTCTCTACATCTGTGTCTCAATTTCTGCCCTGCAAACTGATCATCTGTACCATTTTTCTAGGCTGCACATATATGCGTTAATATACGATATTTGTTTTTCTCTTTCTGATTTACTTCACTCTGTATGACAGACTCTAGATCCATCCACATCTCAACAGATGACCCAATTTTGTTCCTTTTTATGGCTGAGTAATATTCTATTGTATATATGTACCGCATCTTCTTTATCTATTTGTCTATTGATGGGCATTGAGGTGACTTCCATGGCCTGGCTATTGTAAATAGTACTGCAATGAATATTGGGATGCTTGTGTCCTTTTGAATTATGGTTATCTCTGGGTATATGCCCAGTAGTGGGATTGCTGGATCATATGGCTGGTGTGAGGTGATACCTCATTGCAGTTTTGATTTGCATTTCGCTAATAATGAGTGATGTTGAGCAGCTTTTCATGTGCTTCTTGGCCATCTGTATGTCTTCTTTGGAGAAATGTCTATTTACGTTCTGCCCATTTTTGGATGGGTTGTTTGTTTTTAAATATTGAGCTGCATGAGCTGTTTATATATTTTGGAGATTAATCCTTTGTCCGTTGATTCGTTTGCAAATATTTTCTCCCATTCTGAGGGTTGTCTTTTCGTCTTGTTTATGGCTTCCTTTGCTGTGCAAAAGGTTTTAAGTTTCATTAGGTCGCATTTGTTTATTTTTGTTTTTATTCCCATTACTCTAGGAGGTGGATCAAAAAAGATCTTGCTGTGATTTATGTCAAAGAGTGTTCTTCCTATGTTTTCCTCTAAGAGGTTTATAGTGTCCGGTCTTACATTTAGGCCTCTAATCCACTCTGAGTTTATTTTTGTGTATGCTATTAGGGAGTGTTCTAATTTCGTTCTTTTACATGTACCTGTCCAGTTTTCCCAGCACCACTTATTGAAGAGGCTGTCTTTTCTCCATTGTATATCCTTGCCTCCTTTGTCATAGATTAGTTCACCATAGGTGCATGGGGGTATCTCTGGGCTTTCTATCTTGTTCCATTGATCTATGTTTCCGTTTTTGTGCCAGTACCATATTGTCTTGATTACTGTAGCTTTATAGCATAGTCTGAAGTCAGGGAGTCTGATTCCTCCAGCTCCGTTTTCTTCCCTCAAGACTGCTTTGGCTATTCGAGGTCTTTTGTGTCTCCATATAAATTTTAAAATTTTTTGTTCTACTTCTGTAAAAAATGCCATTGGTAATTCGATAGGGATTGCTTTGAATCTGTAGATTGCTTTGGGTAGTATAGTAATTTTCACAATATTGATTCTTCAAATCCAAGAACATGGTATATCTCTCCATCTGTTTGTATCATCTTTAATTTCTTTCATCAGTGTCTTATAGTTTTCTGCATACAGGTCTTTTGTCTCCCTAGG
>NC_041218.1:61414997-61417247 GCF_002837175.3 Physeter macrocephalus
ATAGGAATGCAAGAGATTTCTGTGCATTAATTTTGTATCCTGCTACTTTACCAAATTCATTGATTAGCTCTAGTAGTTTTCTGTTGGCATCTTCAGGATTCTCTATGTATAGTATCATGTCATCTGCAAACAGGGACAGTTTTACTTCTTCTTTTCCAATTTGTGTTCCTTTTATTTCTTTATTTTCTCTGCCATAGCTAGGACTTCCAAAACTATGTTGAATAATAGTGGTGACAGTGGACATCCTTGTCTCGTTCCTGATCTTAGAGGAAATGCTTTCAGTTTTTCATCATTGAGAATGATGTTTGCTGTGGGTTTGTCGTATATGGCCTTTATTATGTTGAGGTAGGTTCCCTCTATGCACACTCTCTGGAGAATTTTTATCATAAATGGTGTTGAATTTTGTCAAAAGCTTTTTCTGCACTTTCTTTTTTTGTAGTATCTTTGTCTGGTTTTGGTATCAGGGTGATGGTGACCTCATAGAAGAGTTTGGAAGTGTTCCTTCCTCCTCAATTTTTTGGAAGAGTTTGAGAGGATGGGAGTTAGCTCTTCTCTAAATGTTTGATAGAATTCACCTGTGAAGCCATCTTGTCCTGGACTTTTGTTGTTGGAAGATTTTTAATCACAGTTTCAATTTCATTACTTGTGATTGGTCTGTTCATATTTTCTATTTCTTCTTGGTTCACTCTTAGAAGGTTCTACCTTTCTAAGAATTTGTCCATTTCTTCCAGGTTGTCCACTTAATTGGCATAGTGTTGCTTGTAGTAGTCTCTTAGGATGCTTTGTATTTCTGCACTGTCTGTTGCAACTTCTCCTTTTTCATTTCTAATTTTATTGATTTGAGTCCTCTCCCTCTTTTTCTTGATGAGTCTGGCTAATGGTTTGCAATTTTGTTTATCTTCTCAAAGAATGAGCTTTGAATTTTATTGATCTTTGCTATTATTTTCTTTGTTTCTATTTCATTTATTTCTGCTCTGGTCTTTATGATTTCTTTCCTTCTACTAACTCTGGGTTTTGTTTCTTCATCTTTCTCTAGTTCCTTTAGGTGTAAGGTTAGATTGTTTATTTGAGATTTTTCTTGTTTCTTGAGGTAGGCTTGTATAGCTATAAACTTCCCTCTTAGAACAGTTTTTCCTGCATCCCATAGGTTTTGGATCATCGTGTTTTCATTGTCATTTGTCTCTAGGTATTTTTTGATTTCCTCTTTGATTTCTTCAGTGATCTCTTGGTTATTTAGCAACGTATTGTTTAGCCTACATGTGTTTGTGCTTTTTAGTATTTTTCCCTGTAATTCATTTCTAATCTCATAACGTTGTGGACAGAAAAGATGCTTGATATGATTTCAATTTTCTTAAATTTACTGAGGCTTGATTTGTGACCCAAAATGTGATCTATTCTGGAGAATGTTCCATGCGCACTTGAGAGGAAAGTGTAATCTGCTGTTTTAGGATGGAATGTCCTATAAATATCAATTAAATCTCTGTGTTCTATTGTGTCATTTAAAGCTTCTGTTTCCTTATTTATTTTCATTTTGGATGATCTGTCCATTGGTGTAAATGAGGTGTTAAAGTCCCCCACTATTATTTTGTTACTGTCAATTTCCTCTTTTATAGCTGTTAGCAGTTGCCTTATGTATTGAGGTGCTCCTATGTTGGGTGCATATATATTTATAATTGTTATATCTTCTTCGTGGATTAACCCCTGATCATTATGTAGTGTCCTTCCTTGTCTCTTGTAACATTCTTTTTTTAAAGTCTATTTTATATGATATGAGTATTGCTACTCCAGCTTTCTTTTGATTTCCATTGGCATGGAATATCTTTTTCCATCCCCTCACTTTCAGTCTGAATGTGTCCCTAGGTCTGAAGTGGGTCTCTTGTAGACAGCTTATATATGGGTCTTGTTTTTGTATCCATTCAGCAAGCCTGTGTCTTTTGGTTGGAGCATTTAATCCATTCACGTTTAAGGTTAATTTTTGATATGTATGTTCCTATTATCATTTCCTGAATTGTTTTGGGTTTGTTTTTGTAGGTCCTTTTCTTCTCTTGTGTTTCCCACTAAGAGAAGTTCCTTTAGCATTTGTTGTAAAGCTGGTGTGGTGGTGCTGAATTCTCTTAGCTTTTGCTTGTCTGTAAAACTTTTGATTTCTCCATCAAATCTGAATGAGATCCTTGCTCGGTAGAGTAATCTTGGTTGTAGGTTCTTCCTTTTCATCACTTTAAGTATATCATGCCACTCCCTTCTGGCTTG
>NC_041218.1:61417311-61421334 GCF_002837175.3 Physeter macrocephalus
TTGTCTGTAAAACTTTTGATTTCTCCATCGAATCTGAATGAGATCCTTGCAGGGTAGAGTAATCTTGATTGTAGGTTCTTCCCTTTCATCACTTTAAATATGTCCTGCCACTCCCTTCTGGCTTCCTGCTAAGAAATCAGCTGTTAAGCTTATGGGAGTTCCCTTGTATGTTATTTGTCGTTTTTCCCTTGCTGCTTTTAATAATTTTTCTTTGTCTTTAGTTTTTGCCAATTTGATTACTATATGTCTCGGCTTGTTTCTCCTTGGGTTTATCTTGTATTGGACTCTCTGTGCTTCCTGGACTTGGGTGGCTATTTCCTTTCCCATGTTAGGGAAATTTTCGACTATAATCTCTTCAAATATTTTCTCTGGTCCTTTCTCTCTCTCTTCTCCTTCTGCGACCCCTATAATGCGAATGTTGTTGCGTTTAATGTTGTCCCAGAGGTCTCTTAGGCTGTTTTCATTTCTTTGCATTCTTTTTTCTTTATTCTGTTTCAAAGCAGTGAATTCTACCATTCTGTCTTCCAGGTCACTTATCCGGTCTTCTGCCTCAGTTATTCTGCTATTGATTCCTTCTAGTGTAGTTTTCATTTTAGTTATTGTATTATTCATCTCTGTTTGTTTGTTCTTTAATTCTTCTAGGTCTTTGTTAAGCATTTCTTGCATCTTCTCTATCTTTGCCTCCATTCTTTTCCTGAGGTCCTGGATGATCTTCACTATTATTATTCTGAATTCTTTTTCTGGAAAGTTGCCTATCTCCACTTCATTTAGATGTTTTTCTAGGGTTTTATCTTGTTCCTTCATCTGGTACATAGCCCTCTGCCTTTTCATCTTGTCTATCTTTCTGTGAATGTGGTCTTTTTTCCACAGGCTGCAGGATTGTAGTTCTTCTTGCTTCTGCTGTCTGCCCTCTGGTGGATGAGGCTATCTAAGGGGCTTATCAGGTTGTTTGTAGTTTTGATATTGAGCTGCATGAGCTGCTTGTAAATTTTGGAGAATAATCCTTTGTCAGTTGCTTCATTTGCAAATATTTCCTCCCATTCTGAGGGTTGTCTTTTCATCTTGTTTATGGTTTCCTTTGCTGTGCAAAAGCTTTGAAGTTTCATTAGGTCCCATTTGTTTTTTTTGTTTTTATTTCCATTTGTCTAGGAGATGGGTCAAAAAGGATCTTGCTGTGATGTACGTCATAGAGGGTTCTGCCAATGTTTTCCTCTGAGTTTGATAGTGTCTGGCCTTACATTTAGGTCTTTAATCCATATTGAGCTTACTTTTGTGTATGGTGTTAGGGAGTGTTCTAGTTTCATTCTTTCACATGTAGCTGTCCAGTTTCCCCAGTGCCACTTATTGAAGAGGATGTCTTTTCGCCATTGTATATTCTTGCCTCCTTTATCAAACATAACATGACCATATATGCATGGGTTTATCTCTGGGCTTCCTATCCTGTTCCATTGATCTATATTTCTGTTTTTGTGGCAGTACCGTACTGTTTTGATTACTAGAGCTCTGTAGTATAGTCTGAAACCTGGGCGCCTGATTCCTCCAGCTCCGCTTTTCTTTCTCAAGATTGCTTTGGCTATTCGGGGTCTTTTGTGTTTCCATACACATTGTGAATTTTTTTGTTCTAGTTCTGTGAAAAATGTCATTGGTAGTTTGATAGAGATTGCATAGAATCTGAAGATTGCTTTGGGTTGTATAGTCATTTTCACAATGTTGATTCTTCCAATTCAAGAAAATGATATATCTCTCCATCTGTTTGTACCATCTTTAATTTCTTTCATCAGTGTCTTATAGTTTTCTGCATACAGGTTTTTGTCTACTTAGGTAGGATTATTCCTAGGTATTTTCTTCTTTTTGTTGCATTGGTAAATGGGAGAGTTTCCTTAATTTCTCTTTCAGATTTTTCATCATTAGTGTATAGGAATGCAAGAGATTTCTATGCATTAATTTTGTATCCTGCTACTTTACCAAATTGCTTAGCTCTAGTAGATTTCTGGTAGCATCTTTAGAATTCTCTATGTATAGTATCATATCATCTACAAACAGTGATAGTTTTATTTCTTCTTTTCCGATTTGGATTCCTTTTATTTCTTTTTCTTTTCTGATTGCTGTGGCTTAAACTTCCAAAACTATATTGAATAATAGTGGTGAGAGTGGACAACCTTGTCTTGTTCTTGATCTTAGAGGAAATGGCTTCAGTTTTTCACCATTGAGAACAATGTTGGCTGTGGGTTTGTCATATATGGCCTTTATTATGTTGACGTAATTTCCCTCTATCCCTAATTGCTGGAGGGTTTTTTATCATACATGGGTGCTGAATTTTGTTGAAAGCTTTTTCTGCATCTATTGAGATGATCATATGGTATTTCTTTTTCAATTTGTTAATATCATTTATCACATTGATTGATTTGTGTATATTGAAGAATCCTTGCATTCCTGGGATAAACCCCACCTGATCATGGTGTATGATCCTTTTAATGTGCTGTTAGATTCTGTTTGCCAGTATTTTGTTCTGGAGTTTTGCATCTATATTCATCAGTGATATTGGCCTGTAGTTCTCTTTCTTCATGACATTTTTGTCTGGTTTTGGTATCAGGGCGATGTTGGCCTCGTAGAATGAGCTTGGGAGTGTTCCTCCCTCTGCTAGGTTTTGGAAGATTTTGAGAAGGAAAGGTGTTAGCTCTTCTCTAAATGTTTGATAGAATTCACCTGTGAAGCCATCTCGTCCTGGGCTTTTGTTTGTTGGAAGATTTTTAAGCACAGTTTCAATTTCAGTGCTTGTGATTGGTCTGTTTATATTTTCTATTTGCTCCTGGTTCAGTCTCAGAAGGTTGTGCTTTTCATTTGGATTGTCATGCTTTCATTATCATTTGTCTCTAGGTATTTTTTTGATTTCCTCTTTGATTTCTTCAGTGATCTCTTGGTTATTTAGTAGTGTATTGCTTAGCCTCCATGTGTTTGTATTTTTTACAGATTTTTTCCTGGAATTGATATCTAGTCTCATAGCGTTGTGGTCTGAAAAGATACTTGATACGATTTCAATTTTCTTAAATTTACCAAGGCTTGATTTGTGACCCAAGATATGATCTATCCTGGAGAATGTACCACGAGCACTTGACAAGAAAGTCTATTCTTTTGTTTTTGGATGGAATGTCCTATAAGTATCAATTAAGTGCATCTTATTTAATGTGTCATTTAAAGCTTGGGTTTCTTATTTATTTTCCTTTTGGATGATCTGTCCATTGGTGAAAGTGGGGTGTTAATGTCCCCTGCTATCACTGTGTTACTGTTGATTGTTGATTTCCCCTTTTATGGCTATTAGCATTTGCCTTATGTATTGAAGTGCTCCTATGTTGGATGCATAAATATTTACAATTGTTATATCTTCTTCTTGGATTGATCCCTTGATCATTATTTATGTAGTGTCCTTCCTTGTCTCTTGTAATAGTATTTATTTTAAAGTCTATTTTGTCTGATGTGACAATTGCTACTCCATCCTTCTTTTGATTTCCATTGGCATGGAGTATCTTTTTCCATCCCCTCACTTTCAGTCTGTATGTGTACCTAGGTCTGAACTGGGTCGCTTGTAGACAGCATATATATGGGTCTTGTTTTCGTATCCATTCAGCCAGTCTATGTCTTTTGGTCCTTCTGCTAACTTTGTGGTTTTTTGGTTCTTCTTTCTCTAATTGCTTTAGGTGAAAGGTTAGGTTGTTTATTTGAGATGTTTCTTGTTTCTTGAGGTAGGATTGTATTGCTATAAACTTCCCTCTTAGAACTGCTTTTGCTGCATTCCATATGATTTGGATTGTCATGCTTTCATTATCATTTGTCTCTAGGTATTTTTTTGATTTCCTCTTTGATTTCTTCAGTGATCTCTTGGTTATTTAGTAGTGTATTGCTTAGCCTCCATGTGTTTGTATTTTTTACAGATTTTTTCCTGGAATTGATATCTAGTCTCATAGCATTGTGGTCAGAAAAGATACTTGATATGATTTCAATTTTCTTAAATTTACCAAGGCTTGA
>NC_041218.1:61421508-61460602 GCF_002837175.3 Physeter macrocephalus
GCAGAATAATCTTGGTTGTAGGTTTTCCCTTTCATCACTTTAAATATGTCCTGCCACTCCCTTCTGGCTTGCAGAGTTTCTGCTGAAAGATCAGCTGTTAACCTTATGGGGATTCCCTCATATACTATTTGTTGTTTTCCCCTTGCTTCTTGTAATATTTTTTCTGTGTATTTAATTTTTGATAGTTTGATTAATACGTGTCTTGGAGTGTTTCTCCTTGGAGTTAACCTGTATGGGACTCTCTGCAATTCCTGGACTTGATTGACTATTTCCTTTCCCATATTAGGGAAGTTTTCAACTATAATCTCTTCAAATATTTTCTCAGTCCCTTTCTTTTTCTCTTCTTCTTCCCGGGCCCGTATAATTCGAATGTTGGCGTGTTTAATGTTGTCCCACAGGTCTCTAAGACTATCCTCAATTCTTTTCATTCTTTTTCCTTTATTGTGCTCTGCAGTAGTTATTTCCACTATTTTATCTTCCAGGTCACTTATCCGTTCTTCTGCCTCAGTTATTCTGCTATTGATCCCTTCTAGAGAATTTTAAATTTCACTTATTGTGTTGTTCATCATTGTTAGTTTGCTCTTTGGTTGTTTTAGGTCCTTGTTAAACGTTGCTTGCATTTTCTCTATTCTATTTCCAAGATTTTGGATCATCTTTACTATCATTACTCTGAATTCTTTTTCAGGTAGACTGCCTATTTCCTCTTCATTTGTTTGGTCTGGTGGGTTTTTACCTTGCTCCTTCATCTGCTGTGTGTTTTTCTGTCTTTTCATTTTGCTTAACTTACTGTGTTTGGGGTCTCCTTTTCACAGGCCGCTGGTTTGTAGTTCACGTTGTTTTTGGTGTCTGCCTCCAGTGGCTAAGTTTGGTTCAGTGAGTTGTGTAGGCTTCCTGGTGGAGGGGACTAGTGCCTGTGTTCTAGTGGATGAGGCTGGATTTTGTCTTTCTTGCGTGCAGGACCGTGTCCGGTGGTATGTTTTGGGGTGTCTGTAAGCTTATGATTTTAGGCAGCCTCTCTGCTAATGGTTGTGGTTGTGTTCTTGTCTTGCTAGTTGTTTGGCACAGGGTGTCCAGCACTGTAGCTTGCTGGTTGTTTTGTGGATTTGGGTGTTAGCATTGAGATGGAGATCTCTGGGAGAGCTTTCACCATTTGATATTATGTGGAGTTGGGAGGTCTCTGGTGAACCAACGGTCTGAACTCAGCTCTCCCACCTCAGAGGCACAGGCCTGACACCCGGCTGGAGCACCAAGACCCTGTCAGCCACACGGCTCAGAAGAAAAGTGGGGAGGAAAGAAAGAATGAAGTAAAATAAAAAGAAATAAAGTTATTAAAATAAAAAATTATTAAAAATAAAAAAATTAAAAAGTAATTTAAAAAAAAAGAAAAAAGAAAGAAAGAAGAGAGCAACCAAAGCAAAAAACAAATCCAACAATGATAATATGCTCTAAAAACTATACTAAAACAAACAAACAAACAAACAATAAGAAAACAGACAGACTGAACCCTAGGACAAATGGTAAAAGCAAAGCTATACAGACAAAATCACACACAAAGAAGCATACACACTTACAAAAAGAGAAAAAGGAAAAAAAATATATATATATCTGTGTATTAAAAAAAAGAGAGCAACTAAATCAATAAACAAATCTACCAATGATAATAAACTCTAAATACTAAACTAAGATAAACATAAAACCAGAAACCGGTCAGTAGCATACAGCAAACCCCAAGTCTACAGTTGCTCCCAAAGTCCACCGCCTCAATTTTGGGATTATTCGTTGTCTATTAATGTGTTCCACAAATGCAAGGTACATCAAGTTGATAGTGGAGATTTAATCCACTGCTCCTGAGGCTGCTGGGAGAAATTTCCCTTTCTCTTCTTTGTTCACATAGGTCCTGTGGTTCAGCTTTGGATTGGCCCCGTCTCTGCATGTAGGTCACCTGAGGGCATCTGTTCCCTGCCCAGACAGGTCGAGGTGAAAGTAGCAGCTGATTAGGGGGCTCTGGGTCACTCATGCCGGAAGGGAGGGAGGGGTGTGGAATGCGGGGAGAGCATGCGGCTGCAGAGGCCGGTGTGACGTTGCAACAGCCTGAGGCGCACCGTGTGTTCTCCCGGGGTAGCACGGGACCCTGGCAGTAGCGGGCTGCACAGGTTCCCGGGAGGGGAGGTGTGGATAGTGACCTGTGCTTGCACACAGGCTTCTTAGTGGCTGCAGTAGCAGCCTTAGCGTTTCATGCCCGTCTTTGGGGTCCGCTCTGATAGCCACGGCTCGCGCCCGTCTCTGGAGTTCGTTTAGGCAGTGCTCTGAATCCCCTCTCTTCACGCACCCACAACCAATGGTCTCTTTCCTCTTCAGCAGCTCCAGACCTTTTCCCGGACTCCCTCCCGGCTAGCCGTGGTGCACTAGACCCCTTCAGGCTGTGTTCGTGCCACCAGTCCTCTCCCTGCGGTCCGACCGAAGCCTGAGCCTCAGCTCCCAGCACCCCCCCGCCCTGGCGGGTGAGCAGACGAGCCTCTTGGGCTGGTGAGTGCTGGTTGGCACCGATCCTCTGTGCGGGAATCTCTCCGCTTTGCTCTCCGCACCCTGTTGCTGTGCTCTCCTCCGCAGCTCTGAAGCTTCACCCCTGCCACCCCCCACCCCGTCTCCACCAGTGAAGGGGCTCCTAGTGTGTGGGAACCTTTCCTCCTTCACAGCTCCCTCCCACTGGTGCAGGTCCCGTCCCTATTCTTTTGTCTCTGTTTTTTCTTTTTTATTTTGCTCTACCCAGGTACGTGGGGAGTTTCTTGCCTTTTGGGAAGTCTGAGGTTTTCTGCCAGTGTTCAATAGGTGTTCTGTAGGAGTTGTTCCATATGTAGAGGTATTTCTGATGTATTTGTGGGGAGGAAGGTGATCTCCACGTCTTACTTCTCCATCATCTTGAAGGTCTCCCGACAATGACTTTCTGTTGTTTACTACATGCAGTTTGTTATGGCAGCCCCAGGAAACTCATACAAGCATTATATGTAACTATACAAAAAAATCCAACACTAGTGAAGTATGAAGTACAGAAATAAAAGGGGAAACTCTTGTCCTTATCAGGTAGTCTGAAGGGGTTGTTATTTCAGGACTTTTTTTATGTACCTAAAAATATGTTTGTTGTAAAAATGAGATTACACCATAAATATTATTCTTTAACTTTTTTTTTCATTCAGTAAATATATTGTGAACATTCTCCCATAGCAGTCCATATAGATCTGCTCCTTCATTTTAATGGCTACATGAATTTCATTTTATGGATGTATCATGTGATTTACCATACACATTTAGGGGAAGTGGAAACAATTCTGCAATTAATGTATTTATTCAAATACCCCTACACTCTTCTGAGAGTGTTGTTCCAGGATGGATTATAGAAGTAGAATTGCCAAGTCAAATGTTCTTGTGCTTAAGAGCTTGATAAGAATTGTCAAATGCTCTTTTAAAATTTTGCAATTACCCTCCAGCTGTGGTATGAGATTGCCCTTTCTCCACGCTCTTTTCCACATATATATTATTAATTTCTTTAAATTTTTGCCAACCTAAAAGAAAGAGAATCTCATTATTTTTAACACTATATGTCCATGGTCACTAGTAAGATTGAGAAACTTTTCATATTTTTGGCCACTTGAAGTTCTTATTTTGAGAACTACCTGCTCATGCCTTACTAGCTTTCTTTTTTCCTACTGATTAAGTATTTTTATGTTTGGGAGAGTAACAAATAGTCAAGATGAATATTTTCTCCCATATCTATTAATTTTAGTCTATTAAATATATGGCAAGGTATTTTCTCCCATCATAATGTTTTGTGAACTTTTGTAATAGTGTCTTCTGCCTCTAGTACATTTAATTTGAGAGTAGTCGCATCTGTTATCTTTTAATTTGTGATATTTACGTTTTATGTCATAGGCTTTAAACAGATACATATAGAGGCAAAGGCATACTTGCATACTTCTTAAATGGGTAACTACTTGTTCTATATTTAAGGAACTGAAGGCATTAGACCAGGTGGTACAGGGACAATTGTCATGTAGAATGGTGTTAGAAATTAGAGAAAACGTAGTATAGGGTAGTGCCAGAATGGTGATTTCTCTGGTTGAGGCAAATCACAGTTTACCTAATCTGTATAGTGTATATTAATAATCCATTCTCTAATGTCATTGGATACATGTATTGAAAATATGTACTGAGAAAGTTACTCCATATTCCCCTTACTCAAATGAGGGGCTGGGAGGAAAGGATCTACTACTACCTACTGTCACTAGTTAGCAACAGGCATAACGTTTATATCAGCCTGTATAGTAAACTGGGATCTTATAAACTAAAATATGTAAGTAAAGTCCATGTACATATTAAAATGAGAGTGATAGAATGATGAGTACAACAAAAGTGCAATGTTATTAAGTCAAGAACAAAAGAGTTAAAGTTAGCAGCCAGTGCCACATTGTCTGTGGCAGCTGCAGACACAACAAAGTGACTGTTGGTGTGAACATGTGGCTCACTGTCCTTACCTCTAGTTATTGGAATTGAGATATCACTGCTGCCAGTCAGACACAACCAAGTTCCTTTGCTCTCAATTTATATTCATCATGCAACCTTCAGCTCCTAATTTTGTTTTCTAAGTAGATTGCTCTACTGGGAAGGCAGTGCTCAAATTAACCAGTATCAATATTCTGATTAGCTTGGCAGATATGTGTCTCTTTGTGAATTATTCAGTCCTTTAGTAAAGGAGGTGATGTGTTGCATCATCTTTTTTTTTTTTTCCTCTGCAAATTTTTCCCATAGTGACTGGTTCATTTGGTAGGGAGAAGTTTACAAGTTAATTCATGCAATGTCCCGTATGGTCCATTATGTGCCTCTATCATTCATATGCCTCTATCACCTATTATTCTGTCCTTATGCTAACAAACACTGAATAGCTTTTCTTTTTCTTACTTTTACACAGCATTCTGTGTAACACATATGTGCTGGAGATTATTGTGAAAGAAAGTAGAGAAGAGAGAGAAGGGTCATGCAGGACAGAGGAGATGAAGCACTTCATAGTTTATCAAGATATGAAAACTTGCACCTAGTTTTTTATGTACTGGAAATACACAAATAATAATTATTGGTCTCGTGATTGGGGGCCCCATAAGCAGTTTTACCAAGGCCTAAGAAAATGTGGCTGAGTAAAAAATTCCTACATCTGCAGAACTGAGATACTTTCTGGTCCTTTGATAACCCTCATAAATGTCCTACTTCACCCCAAAGGTACTGTGACTAATTGGCCTGGTAAATAATTCATGTGAATATTCACAAGTGGAGGCAAATCAGTGATTTGAGGTTATTTGATGTATAGAAACAAGTGATTGGTGAAGACTGTAATGTGAACAATCTTGACGGCTGAGAAAGGGAGGTAAGATGCACAGAGGAAGGACATTTCATTGTCTCAACAAAAATTTTTTGAGCACTTACTATGTGCCAGGTACTGCTTTAGGCATTTGGGATACAACAACGAGCAATAAAAATCTAACTTCTTCCCCTCTTAAAACTTAATTCTGGCAAAAGAGACAGACAATAAACAACCGACATACTAAATAAGTAGATTACATGAGGCGATACATGCTATGCAAAAAAAATTCTAGAGCAAGGTAAGTGGGACCAGGAGTGTTGAGTGGGGGTGGGTGGGTTGAGATTTTTTTTTTTTTTTTTTTTTTCTGTACGCGGGCCTCTCACTGTTGTGGGCTCGCCCGTTGCGGAGCACAGGCTCCGGACGCGCAGGCTCAGCGGCCATGGCTCACGGGCCCAGCCGCTCCGCGGCATGTGGGATCTTCCCGGACCGGGGCACGAACCCGTGTCCCCTGCATCGGCAGGCAGACTCCCAACCACTGCGCCACCAGGGAAGCCCTGGGTTGAGATTTTTAAGTAGGCTGGTGGTGGGGAAGAGGGGCCCACTAAGAAGACACACTGGAATGAACACTTGATGGAGGTGAGAAAGGGAGACTTTTGGGTATGTGGAGGCAGAACATTCCAGGCCGGAGAGCCACAAGTACAGGACTGCTGCATAGCTGTGAATATGAAAGTGTTAAAAACAAACAAACTGTTCTGCAAAAATCCCCAGTCTCCCTGTGCTGGCCGAAAAGGTAAAGGTATACACTTATCCACCCAAGTAATGGACGGTTATTCCTAGAGTTCTAGATCACATGCAGAGACTAAAAAGAGCAAGGGTATTCAGTGACTGATAGTGAAAAGGATCACCTGACAGCTGTGTACTTGTAGGGAAAGAAGACAGGGGGCCATGGAGGGGCCTCTTGATGGACTTTTAATGAGCAATTTGGCTTTTATCTTATGGAAAGTGAAACCCACTCCAGTCCAATATCTGCCAAGAAGATCCTGCTAGAAAGCATTTTGATGGATTGCTGGGGATGAAGTTTTACGTAGCCAAAAGGAAGATGTTATAATCACCCTAGTTGAGAGGACCACAGTGGAAGTGGAGGTCATGGATGAATACATGATGCCAGAGGATGCCATAGGTCACTCACATCACCTGTTATTTTGCAGCCTGAGATACGACTTTGGCAGGGGACTGGGTGGAATGACAAGGTCCCTAGACCACACCTGCTCTGCCACATCCTTCTGTGATTTCTGGCTAGTTACAGAATTAGCGGGGCTCAGTTTCTGCATCTGTAGAATTGGGAAATAACACCTGGCCCACCTACTCCACAGGGCTTTTGTGAGAATCAAATGAGGTAACAGAGAAAACTGTCCTGTAAGTAATCAAATGCTCTCCAAACAGAAGATATTATTCTCAAGGCTTTTATTCTCATCAAATTCCTGATATAACATTTGATTCCCTTTAGTTCACACCTGGAAATAATCTGCATTTTCAGAATGAAAGTAACCTCAGTCCTGCTGGTTTACTGTCCAGTCCACAAAAGCTGGTAATGGCCAAAGGGTAGGGAGAAGGTTCAGAAGAAAATCTAGTACCACCGTATAGGTTAAGAAGCAGCATAGGAAGAAAAATCCATGCTCTACCTCTTTTTCTTCTAGAACAGAAATAAAAAGGTGCCATGTCTTTGTTTGGGGGAAATCTTCCAGCATCTGCTCCCAGATTTTAATTTTTCTGTGGCTCAGGAGAAGACAGCCTGCTAGGCTGGGTTCACCTTTGCCCTCGCTCTCATCTTCTGGGTTCTTATCAGATGTGAGCTTGGCCAGGTGATCTCGGCTGCAGGCTTGCCTTTCTCCTGCACTGCTGATTTTCCTGTTTGCCCATAATTCTCAAGGTCAGACCTTCCCATGCAATGCTGAAGCTGACAAATCTAATCTCGCAAGCAAACAGGTTATTTTGCTACAAAACCTCACAAAGAAAGGGGAGGGACATTTCTCTTGGCTTGAAATTTTAAGCTACTTTGAGTCCAAACTCACAGACCGTCTCTAAGATTTTCTTCGAGGGGGCCTAAGGGCGAAAAAGAAGGGCTTTCTGTCTTTTATTGAATATCCCCATTTCTGGCCTCAGTCAGACCACTCAAAAAACACTCCCTCCAATTTTTATCAGCTTTAACCTGGCACAGACATGTAGTGTGTGAAAGGATGTAGGTTGTGATTCAGTGCCTCTGGCATATCATGTTAAGATGAAAAACATAAGTTTGCTACTTTAAGGGGAACTGTCAGTCCAAGGTCATCATTCCCCAGCAGGCCACAGAAAGAGCCACACCACAAATAATGTTCTGGGTGTGGGACAAGCATCTGGTTAGTGTCTCCATTTGGGAGAAGCAAAGAGAACAGCATTTCCTCCAAATACCAGATCAATCATTTAGGGGCAATTCATCTTCTACTAAAATGATCTCAAGTTCACGACTAATAAGACCACAGCTGCCTTTTTATGGTTGAGTTACCCACACACAACTCGGCACCATATTCTAGGTCAGGTCACAACTGCGTAATAGGCCTCAAACTTGGCAATTTCATGTTCTTCTGTCTTCTTCTTGCCCAACCCACACTGAATTACACACTGACCAAAGCTCCCCTGGAGTCACATGGAATGAGGATTTGGCTCTAAATCTCCAAACTTGCAGCCCAAAATGGAGGCCACCCTGGGCCAACTAATCTTTTCCATTTCACTTCCAGAGGGCTGCCATGCTCTTTCCAGAGCCCTACACAGAATTCACTAGGCTGCATTTTTCTGTTGATGGTCCAGGTTATCCATATATAGATAGGGGAACCACAGATGGCCCTTAAACTATAAAGTTACCCCCAAATTCAAGAGAAAAATGAGACTCATTTGTTTACAGAATGAACTTGAACTGCAAGGAGCACAGAGGGAAACAGATCTTAGGAAGAGAGAAGGAAAAGAGTAAATAAAATTTTGTCTTTGTTTCCCCTCTTTTCAAAATCAATTTTGCCAAATTGTTAATTATCCTTGAAAGGATGTGAAGTGCAGTAAGGAGGAAGTCAAGGTTAGCATTTCAGATATCCTGGCATATGTCACGTGTGGTCTCTGGGACATCCAAGATGACATGGACTGACACGTTGCTCCAAGCACTGCTCTACATTACAATTATATTTGTGTAACTGATCCATTCCTGGCATGTAAAGCCCTGACCTCTGGGTGCTGAGGGATTAAAATATCAGTCACAGGATTTAAACTGTTGTCCTTATGTAGGTGGATGTTAACTTCTATTTGGCTGTGTCCCTGGACTTTTAGTTTGCTTAAGCAATGTAACACTTGAGTCAAATAGTGGTCTGAGGACTCATTGGGGTTCACTGCTCTCCTTCTGCCTCCTGATTTTTATCTCATATTTGTACATTACACCATTAGCACTCCACACTGGGACAACTACTATAGCCATGTATACATGCAGAGCTGAGCACAGTGTCTCTTACAAAAAGATGCTGAGTGAATGACACTGAGATGCTTACACCCTTCTTCTTGGGTCCCATCTTTATCAAGAATCCATCCTGCATGTTCCCACTAGATTTCTTTTGCTTAAAAGTCTGTAAAGATGTACAGTGGCTTAGCTTTGTGTTATTTGCCTAAGGATGGCTTCATTCAAATCTTTGACCAAAATAATGAATAAGGGGCTTCCCTGGTGGTGCAGTGGTTGAGAGTCCGCCTGCCGTTGCAGGGGACACAGGTTCGTGCCCCGATCCGGGAAGATCCCACATGTCGCAGAGCGGCTGGGCCCGTGAGTCATGGCCGCTGAGCCTGCGCGTCCGGAGCCTGTGCTCCGCAACGGGAGAGGCCACAACAGTGAGAGGCCCGCGTACCGCAAAAAAAAAAAAAATAATAATGAATAAGAAGACATCACAGAGCTCTGTGATGTTTCACTATAGATGTTCTAATTTCCACCTAAACATGTAGATCCAGCCTCTGTGGGGGTTTTTTGTTTGTTTATAAGAATCTCAATCAAAATTAATTCAATGTGAATTTATTGATATTCAGAAACTTGAATAAAAGAGAAAAACATTGTTCCAACCTTCAAAGAACTTCCAATCAGATGTGTATCAGATGCAGACGGGGGTAAGGGATAGGGGTAGTTGGGGAGGTGAGGGGCAGGGGAAGTGTTTAGATGAGTATATAAATAGCCACAGTTTACCAAAGAAGTGCAAAGTGCCTCAGGGTTCAAGAGAGGAGAAAGGTTACGTTTGATTGAGGAAGTTCAGAGCAGCTTTATGAAGCAACATATGCCTGCTTCCCACATCACTTCTGATCATCACTCCCATGACTTTCCTCCACAATGTTTTTTTTGGAGGTTCTGACCAACAGCTTATTTCAGCCTTTCCCTTTCCTGACCACAGCACCCACCTGGCCATTCTTCCACCTTCAGCACTTAGCAGATCTTCTCTCTCTTTTACCAGCTATCTTCCTCAAAAACTCTAACAATCATGTTGCTAACGTTGTAGTATGCTACTATCCACTCCAAACTCATTTACCCACTTAAAGAGTCATACCTTAGCCTTCATCACCACTTGAAATTGTTCCACTCCAATAATGCAGACTTTGAAATTTCTGTTGTATGATGCCCCTCATCTCTCTTCCATTTCTCTTATCATTTTACATTTAACAAAATTTTTTCTTGTCCACATTGTCATCTTCATTCTGTCCCTTTATCCTTCACCATCTTCTACAACCTCCACCCCAATTTTGTCCTTAGTTGTTTTCTTCTTTAGCCTGGAGTTTCTGGTTAGCCTATTAAACAATACATGTTCTTGCCAGGTAGAATCCCTTGACCTGCTGCCATTATATCTCTGTCAACCTTCAACTGCCTTGCTTCAGCGAGGGCTTCATATCTACACTTCCAATCCTTTTATTCATCTCTTGAAGACTTGGTGAAACATTTCCAGTATCTATGTTTCAGATCTTTACTCCTCTCCTCAAAATTCCCAATATCACCTTTAAGAAAGAATCTTTCCTCTCAACTCATTGAAAAGATGTAGACCAAAGCTGTTCAATAGAATCTCCTATGCTGATATAAATATTCTATATTTGCACTATCCAGTATGGTAGCCACTGAGCATGTACAGCTATTGAACACTGAAAATGTGGCTAGTGAGACTGAGGTACTGAATTTTAAATTTTATTTAATTTTAATTAAAATTTAAATAGCAATATGTAGCTAGTAGCTACACTATTGGACACCATATAGACCAGCATTGTCCAACAGAAATATAATAGTTTCATAAATAATTTCAAATTGTCTAGTAGCTACATTTAAAAAGTAGAAATTAATTTTATATAACTAATAATATTATTTTCATATAATTAATGTATTTTATTCAACCAAATACTTGAAAATCTTATCATTTTAATATGTAATCAATATAAAATTATTAATGAGATATTTTAATACTGAAACCAAGTTTTTATATCTGATATATATTTTATGCTTCTAGCACATCTCAGTTCAGACACTAAATTTTCATGGAAAATATTTGATCTGTATTAGATTTCATAAAATTTACAGTTGAAAACATAGATTCACATACCAAGTTGTTCCAAACATACTTAAAAGTTTTCCATTAACTTAATCAAGTATCAGCTTTTTGTTTTCAATTTCAATTAATTAAAATTAGATAAAATTAAAAATTTATTTCCTCAGTCACATTGGTTACATTTCAAGTGCTCAATTGCCAAATGTGGCTAGTGGCTGCCATATAGGATAGTGCAGAAAGGATGGTTTGATGTTCTCTCCAGCCTTAAGTCTCTCAATATCTTAGGTCTTGCTCTTCCTTCACTAGGTTGTCTAAGGAGGTCGCATCTTGCTTAACCACCCTCATCCCCACTGCTTCTCTAAACCTTCCCTCTACCAACCGCAGGTTTTTATTTAAATTTACTAATCCCCATGGCCCCCTTCTTATTCCCATCAATGATTCCTCTTTGTCATGATTCCTTCTCCTTTTTGTACCAGTGGCTCTACAGGCCAACAGCATCAGCATCACCTGAAAACTTGTTAGAAGTGTAATTCTCAGCTTCACCCTACACTTAATGAATGAGAAACTCTATGGGTGGGGCCTGGCTGTCTGTGTTTTCACAAGCCCTCTAGGTCAGGGATCCCCAATCCCTGGGCCACACAGCAGGAGGTGAGTGGCAGGCGAGTAAGCAAAGCTTCATCTGCCGCTCCCCATCGCTCCCCATTGCTGGCATTACCACCTGAACCATCCTTCCCCCTGCCCCCCATCCATGGAAAAATTATCTTCCACGAAACAGGTCCCTGGTGCCAAAAAGGTTGGGGATCACTGCTTTAGGTAATCCTGATCCATGCTACAGTTTGAGAACCACTGGTTTATAGAAAAGTGTACTTGAAAGACACACTAAAACTAATAAAAGTGTATAGAGTGGGGGCAGGAGACAAAGTGGATGGAAAGAAGGCTAAAAGTGAGGTTTTTTTTTAATATTGTTATGATTGTGGAAACATTTAAATGTTCAACTAAAATTTTCTTAAAAAGAGGAGAATATTTACAATATACTGATTTACTCTTCCCCACCCCCATTTTGTTCCATTTGGTTTTGGGTGGGGCTTGGACTTTAGTAAATTTTAAAAGCTTTCCAGGTGATTCTATAAAATACACAATTCAATACTTTTTAGTATTCTTACAGAGTTGAGCAAACATCACCTCAATCAATTTTATAACACTATCATCACCACAAAAAAAAACCCATACCTACTAGCAGTCACTCCAACTGCCAACAAACTCCCTCCAGACTTTTACTATTTCTTAGATTTCTCGGACTTAGATTATTTCTTAGTTTGTAACAAGCAGTTTAAGAAATAATGCCATTAACCATGATATATTTATGTAAAATATATTTTTCAGACATTCACATTAATTTTAGCAATAATAAAATAAGTCTCTGGGTCATAGTTACTTCCCTAGGCCTAAAACTTTTTTTAAACTTTTCAAAATATGTAGAGTATGTGAAGTTTTTGCAAACAATAGTCAAAGCTGCTTTTAACTTGGAGATGAACTGGATCCTCACTGTAGAGAGAAAAAGATCTCATTCCCAACTACTAGTAATAGGTCCAAATTTACACAGAAGTGAGGGAATGCTGAATGAAAGGCCTCTGCCCAAACCAAAAAAAAAAAAAGGGGGGAAAAATGGAGTCCAGAAATTTCCTTTGACTCAGACTATGCTGAGTATCCTAGAAAAGGGCAGAGGAAAGCCACTAGGACAAACAAAAGACTGGAATATTTAACTCAGCCTTGACGGGAACTTTCCAAACAGCGCCTTCCTTGATGTCCTAGGGCCAGAGGATGATAAGATGGTTTGTGGGCTCTGGCTGGTGCCACAGGGATGAGAGGTTGCACATGAGCTCCCACCCTCCCCACTCGTCTCTGAGGATGGCTTTGTTCTCCCCAGCCCTCGGGGCTTGTGTTCTTCGGGAGGCTAGGACAGTTTTTGTTATCGACTAGACATATCAGTTTCAATGACAATCATCCTCCTAAAACGCACGCGCAAGCGCGCACACACACACACACACACACACACACACACACGTTATTTCTCTTGATTTCCTTCCTAGCTCTGAAAATGTAAGTTTTAAAGAGAAAGGAAAAAAGATAAGGGTGAGAGAAGAAAAAAACTATATCATCTGGGAAATTCAATGATGACCCTAGAACCATCTCTTAACCCATGCCAGGGAGTTTACTTCCAAAACTATATGTACATAAGGAAATATATCTCCTCAGAGCACGTACCAGGAAGGTTAACGCAGGCTGTGGCATAAAGAATCTTGAGAGGAAAGATATAATAGATATCTTGGGAGGGAAGGGAAATACCACATGCAATGAAATGAAATGAGAAAGGAGGGTGGTAGAGGGAAAAGGAAAAAAATCCCTAGCTAATAACATGTTCTTTCCTTCCTTCCTAACACAATGACACACATGACTTAATGAAGCCAGTGAGTTCTGAGACTGATGTAAAAGTTCCAAAAAAAATACTCCTCAGCAAAGGCCCCTGGGTAAATGGTGTCATTTCTAATTTCTCCAGTTCCCGTGATTTAGAGCAGACCCAGGATCTGAAATTCACACCAGCTCTTTGTGCACCAGGGTCTGGGGCAGCCAGGGCCCAGGCCTGGGGAGCAGCAACGCAGACTTCCTATGTGATTTCACCACCGCAGCCCTGCTTTGTCTCACATTTAAAATAATTTGCCAGGTAAAAATAAACTTCTCAGAATCACAGAGTGAAAAATGTACTTAACAATTCAATCCCTGTAAGTTTGGGATTGACAGAGAAAGTGCAGCCGAGGCTAATTAAATTACCCAACATGTATTTGAATGGTGGTTTCACTGGTGAGTTTATTAATTCACATCGTTATCATTGTTATTATTACTGCAACTCTGTAAATTATGCTTTTCTTGAGATAGTGAAATGTGCAAGTGAAAGGTGCAGGCTCTTAGCTCCCAGACATACCCTGCTTAGCTGTTGGTTTCTCTCCTAAGTACCATTCTTAGAAAGCAAACTTCATTTGTCATAAATCCCATGTCCCCAGATGGCATGTTCTGAGTTCTTTTTGTGTATTACTTTTTGGAAATAATTAAAATCTACCAGTACTTTTCACTTTCCTTCAGCTTTTTCCAGTAATTCTCACGATAGAAATAAGTATGGTTCATGACTCCAGCTCCTTGCAGGGTAGTTTCCTTACACTTAGCTGATTTGCAAAACTCAGACTCCAGGTTTAAATCCAGTGGAATCAGAACTGCTCTTTATTCCTTAGGGACAATTTATGGTACACATATAGGAGTTTTTGCAGTCCATGTCATTAAAGATTAATTGCCAATTGTATATATGCTCATTTGCCCCCAAATTTGAGAAGACAACTGAAATGAGCAAAATTTAGCTATAAAATATATTAGGCAAGCATGCCAAGTCTTCTTGGTTCAAGAGGCGTCTGCCCTTGTGAAAGATGATTCCTAACTCTGGGATAAAACAATTTTGACTCCTAGGCCATGCTCCTCAAAGTGTGGTCTCTGGACCAACAGCACGGGCATCACCTGGGAGCTTGTTAGAAATGAAGAATCTCAAACCAATCCCAGACCTGATTCACATGCACAATGAAGTTTGAGGAGTGCGCCTAGAGTATGGAGGAGTAGAGAAATAAGTTTCATCCCACGCCTCCCCACCAGCAGCATCCTGTCACTATGATTGCCTACAGCAACTCTTGAAATATACTACATTGACAAACTTAGAAATTATACTCTAATATATATTCCCATAATGAAGAAATTAATGCAATCTACCCAGTATCTATCTCCAAAAATAAACAACATAAATGAAACATCTATTGTCAAGATGGTCTAACCTGCAACTCATGCTGGTTTGGAGGAAAAAATGAAGTGTGTTGTATGATCATTAGATAACTGACCTCATGCCCTATGATTCAATCACCTTTAACTCCATGCCCTAGAGATTGCTAATGTTACATAATGAAAAAGTCATCAGGATATAGATGCCTGCAAGACACTACTTCCCCCCCAAAAATTTTAGAAAACAAAGAATAAAAGATTGTATTAAAAATTAAAAAGTTTATTCAAATATTTAACATATTAATTTGCAAAGTGAAAAGGTTAATTTCAAATCTACTTTCTTCCCTACCATTAAGGCTTCCTTGAATTTCATACCATGACAAAAGTAGCTTATTCCAGGATCCACTTCTACTGATAACACCATTGTATATTTATTTGGTGAATCACAGTTACAAAGAACTTTTGCATATAACAGTGACATTTCTCTTTTAATTTTCATCTCAAATTAAGAAAAATCGATTTTCTCTCCCTCACTCATAAAAATATTCATGGCAAATAATTAGGTATTTCAATAATCATAAGTATGATAAAATGCTTTGCATTGGAAAGAACTCACTGTAGTTCTTGGCAAAAAAAAAAAAAATTCTAGTTCTTGGAGAAAGGTTCTCACTTAGAATTATTTTCAGCACAGAAAAGTAGCATTTCTAAAAAGGACCATCACTTTACAGAAATAGTTTTCCGGGTGTTTTATACTAACTTCAACCATCTTCAGGGAGATACAAATAAAATGTTTTTCATGTATAGTAACTGTGATCCTCTTCTAAAAACAAATACACATTTTGAGTTTAAAAAATCCCTTGGTGATATGAACAGGAAGAGCTTTCACCGTGGTCCTAATGCATTCTGAATTATTGTGGAAGAGCTCTGGGAATCCCTAGCTCTTGGCATAAAAATAGTTGTTCTGCTCCTCCCTGAAACACTTTGCAGAAGACAGTACTTTACTAAAGCAAAAATTCTCTACTGAGACTCATGGATATCTGTGGACAGTATGTTTTGGTTTGTTTTAGAATTGTTTCTAAGATGGTTGCTCTTCATGGCTCCAGTTGATGTTACAGATGCAGCATGGCAATGTGGAAGACCAAGTTCAGGGTGGGGTTATTCTCTGGGCTCACAGCTGAGGAAGAACAAAACTGTGAGGAAAGGCTCTGCAAGACCAAGTTTGTCTGGACGGAGAGAAACAAGCTGGAAAGGAGGGAAGGGGAGCATAGGGGTAGGGTGACAGTGGGTGGATGGAGGTGGAAGGGAGGCAGAAGGGAGGAAATTAGCAACAACTTAAGGGAATATGGGGAAAGAGTTGCTGCTCTGGTTGGGGTTAGGGTGGGCTATAAAACAGTGCCCAGGAAGTATCAGAGCTCATCCACATCTACCACAGGTGAAGGCATCATGGAGGTCTCAACTAGGGAACTTGGGAACTAAATCTAGGTCAAGGACTGCTGAATGGAATCAGAATGAGAGTCACCATCCCAGGGCCGGGTTCTGAGAAGTCTGTCCAAGGAAACATGGTAGGGAGATAATAGAGTTCCCTAGTTGGGGATGGGTTGGAATAAAAAGGATGACAAGCCCCAGAAGGTTGCTCAGGAGTTATAAGACATCAGGGTCTTAACTGAGGGACAAACAATCCCATTCTCAGTGACCCCTTTTCTCCAGTGGCCAAAAGCCAGAAAATAGTTCAGTGTAGTACTCTTAAGCAGGCATCACCCTCTTGAATTCCACCAGAACTCCTAATGGAGCTGGAGAAATATTGGCCCATTATAGATCCTGCAGAACACCTAAGAGTAGATTTGAAAAAGCTAAAATGGACTGGGGGTGGGCAGGAGCAAATGCAAAGAGGTGAGGCTATGTAAACTTAAAAGAACAATCCATGTGGGGTAGAGTAGGGTAAAAAGATTCCTAGTCCTGCTAAACTGAGCTGGGTCTTAAGGAATGTGATAATCATGGGAAGAAGGAAAAAGGAACATTTATTTAGCACACAGATTGTTCTTAGGCACCATGATAGATACCCACAATAAGCAAAACTGTTGCAATATTCCTGATCTGTACCATAGAACTTAGTTGTGAGGGTAGGGAGAAAGACTATCTTCTAGAGATTTTAGTATCTTAGAGCTAAAAGACATGTTGGAGATATTATTGTGGATAAAATGGTCATAAGGGATAAAAAGATGACCAAGTAATACAACATGAAAGCATCTTGAAAATTATAAATATGGGATACGTATATGAAAATTTATCCTGTGATAGGAAAAATAGAAGTGAAGATTTTTTTGTGTGAGATCCAGTCTAATGGCTTTGCATTCAAAATGCATAATAATTGTTCATATGTCTATCAATCCTTGAAAGAAAACTTCCTGAGAGTTGAAATAAGAATACATGACAAGGATCAGAACTCATAGATACTTGGTGTTAAAGAAATTTTAACATTTACCCTATTATTACTGTTAGTTAATATGGCAAGAATCTAGACATTTCAGCATTTCTATGTGCATTTCTAGAAAATATTATGAATGGCAATCCTACACTTTCTATGTCTGTAAGCATCAAGGTACTATTTAATTCCCAATATTTTTATTACTTTGGATTTTTATCTCTATTAAGTGTTTTTACAGATCTAATTGAAATGCCATCCTCTCCTCTGTGAAGACTTGGTTACTTCTGGGAAGTTAGCCTCCCCTTTCTCAGGGTCCCAAGGCCTCTGCTCAGCCCTCTCTTGGAGCACTGTAAGTTATTTACCCACTATGTGCATCACCCATTAGGTTTTGAGCAGCTTGATACAGGGACTATGTTAATATATCCTTAAAGCCTGGCAGTATGTGGCACACACTATGTAGTCGATAAATATTTGTTAAATAAGTGAATAAAAAAGCAAGTTGAGATTGTGAGATGTGTATGCTAATTGAAACCAACTGCATAGACTCAAGGCCTGAATCCATTGGAAAGTTTCGAATATTATGAAGATTGGGAAAGATATTTTCATGGGTAACTCCCTCCTCCTGCAAGTGTTTGTTAAGTGTCATCATCTTGCTCTCTTGACCACCCCCACTAAAATTGAACTCCCCACCCCAGCCCTGCACTCCCATTCCTCTTTTACCCTGTTCTATTTTTCCAACAGTATTTATTAGGTTTGCTCATTGTTTTTCCTCCTCAGTGGAATATAAAGCTGAGAGCAAGAGGGTATTTTTTTTTCTGTTTTGTTCACTTCTACATCCTGAATGCCTATAACTGGAGCAGAAGCATAAGTAGATGCTCAATGCATATTTGTTGAATAAATGTATTAATGAATAAAAAACTGGTCAAAAGCATTTGTTTTCTGTTTTGTTGACTGGGAAAGTAGACTCAAAGATGTAGATAAGTTTATAGACTTGCACATTATGGGTTACAAAGAGATGGATAGGATTATCTTATGACCTTCAAGGTGGGCATCAAGTGTCAGAATATATGATGCATCCCTCACGAGGCATTACAAGTCTAGTGCAGTGTATTTTGATAAAGATGTTTCATAGGACAGAGCCAGTTCTAATAAAGCTTTAAACAAACAATAATAGTTACTTCTGATGAACAATTTTTAGGCTGACACCCTCGGGTGCCATATTTTCTCTTGTAAGGGTGTTTTTGCACCAACCATTTTAGTCAAAGGCTTTTACATAAGTATAATATAAATCATTATTTAGTATTTGCTGTTTTACAGCCATTATTGAGGCTAAATCCATCAAGACGAAGAGAAAGAATGTGCATTTATACCGCTTAAACTTTTGTGAAATTTTGGTAAAGAAGTCCGCTTTGTCAAAAATAATTTCCATGTCTCTGAGCCAATTCCACAGACACACACTCCTTTCTCTTATCTCATCATCACTATATATACAAGTTCCCTACTACAGAGTATGGTGCTAGCCACTAAGAATGTCGAAAGAGATCAATCGTGGTCTCTGCTCCACGCTGTTGGGGAGATAGGAACTACCCATAAACAGCACTGGGGAGTCAGGTTGAGGGTCATAGGAGTAGTGCAGATAAAAGAGCCATAGAATTTCAGGGGAAGAAGTGAGAATGAGAGTTTGTGGAGGTTATGTTGAAGGAGTTAAAATTTGATATAAATTTTGAAAGAATTTTACAAAATGAAGATGAAAGAGTTTTTCTTCTAAGCCAGCTGCATCTTCTAACTGGTCTTCTGGTTTACGGGGGGTAAAATCTTCAGTCTCAATGCTTCTTGATTTTTTTCCCTACAAAATAGCTGTGAGTACACTCCGCCTCCAATGTGCTGACTCCCTGAATTGTTTTACATGATACAAATTTCTAATTTAGGAAAGTTGGAATTTCTTCTCATGTTAACTAAGTATGCTGATCATATCATTTTAATCAAAAATAGAATTTTAAGGCAAAACTAATTTGTTTTCAGTGGCTTCCATGTGACCATCCAAGTGTGAGAGGATTTTATTCTCCCAAATACAGACTAAAGCATATTTTAAAGGATAATTCATTAGTATTTAAGAAATCTTTTCTAGGATGAGCCCCAAATTTTGTTTTTACTCGCTTTTTCAAATAAACTCTTTTTTTTTTTTGCATAGTAAAGGTGGTATAAGTAAAATATAAAAATATAGAAATGCTTTAAAAGTCTTTGATCCCACTTCATACTCACTGCTAATATTTTGGTAAGAGTAACCAGCATTCAGTTATTGAATGTATGCTTGGACCCCAAATAACACTTAAGTCTGTCTTCATGGGAGCATTACAAAGTAAGCATTAATGTTTACTTTGAGAATTTGAGTGCTGCTCCCCAGCTTTTCTTTCTTAATCCCTCAGATGAAATATGTCTTAACCTTCTTTATAGAGGAGCATTTAAAAATGGTGCATGTTCATTTGTTGCCAGCATTCCCGACTGGTGAATAGATAAATGGATCATCCCGTTGTCCTTGCACCTGCTTGAGACGGTCCTCTCTAACGTGCTTTGCCAGAGTGTAGTGGATGCATCTGCTTTACAAGTTAACTGGCAGAATTTGTTTATAAACCCACTGAAGAGCTAAATGAAGCAAACTGCATTATCGTGGTTGCTAATTACATTTCATTTCAGCAGAAAGCTTATTACAGATACAGCCTGAAAACCTGACTTTTTAATTTTGTTTACATCCACTTCTACTTTTACTTCAGACCCTGGAAGATGGGTTTTGTTTTGTTTTTTCCCCCATAAAACTGAGAAGGAGAACTAAAGCAGTTAACTGAAGCAGGCTGTGGTTATTGATTAATATCTCCTCAACCATGTTTGTTCATAAGAAAAGGGCTTTACGACTGGTAGAGATTGGTTTTACTATTTGTATTAATGGACTCCTCAGACATCCAGAATGTATGGATGTCTTTCACTTTCCTTTAACTCACCATTTCCTGAGCAAAGGTTATGTTTCTTATAGACGCAGCAACATGACCGTAAGGGCAAAACACACTGATACTCCCAAACCACAGATATCTGAACAAGCCACATTCTTAACACTGTCATGTCAGCTGAGATGTGCTCTCCTCCTTTTTCATCAAAATGAAGTTATGCCCAACATTTCATTAACTGATAGCTTGCTGAGTATTCAGGAATGGCAGGACCTGTGCTGGACTCAGCTCCATTGCTAGTTGATCCTTCCCATATTTCCCGTAAAAAGCAGTCTCTCCCTCCACCATCTCCATCAATCTACAAACGTGAAAGATTATCATTACCCACTACCTTCTAGAAAAGTCACCTACAAAATCACCATACTGTACAGTGACGCTGAATCTCTAAGCTATTTAGATTACTACAGGTATAACTCCTTTAATTGTGCTTCACTTTATTGTGCTTCACAGATAATTGTGGGGGTTTTTGGTTTTGTTTTTTGTTTGTTTGTTTGTTTTTATAAATTAAAGTTTTGTGGCAACCCTGCATCGAGTGTCTGTTGGCACCACTTTTTCCAACAGCATTTGCTCAGTCTGTGTCTCTATGTCACAATTTGGTAATTCTCACAATATTTCAAACGCTTTCATTACTTTTATATTTGTTACGGTGATCTGTGATCAGTGATCTTTGATGTTGCCATTGCAAAAAGATTATGACTTGCTAAAGGCTCAGAATGGTTAACATTTTTTAGCAATAAAGTATTTTTTAATTAAGGTATAGACATGATGCGATTGCACACTTAATGGACTATAGTATGATATAAATACAACTTTCATAAGTACTGGGAAACCAAAAAATGTGTGTGACTTGCTTTACTGTATTCACTTTATTGCGGTGGTCTGAAACCAAATCTGCAATTGTCTCAGAGGTATACCTGTACACTCATTTACAGTTATCTCTCTGATAAAATTAGAATCCCCCATATTTGTGTATTATGGTTACTTCCTCCTTAGCTTCTCCATTCTACGATGCCTATAGCAGCTACCTCAGAAGATTATCATATCCGTACAATGGTGACAGACACATCAGGCACTGAATTTTGGGGACATGAGTGACAAAGCCCTTCTTATTTTCTTCATATATCTCCCTAGACAGCAATTTTAAAAGTCTGTGGGGTTCACTTCAAGAGGCCCATGGGGTCAAAGCTATTTTCATAAAAATACTAAGGCATCTTCTGCCTTTTTTACATTGCTGACCTTTGAACTGATGGTACAAAAGCAATGGTGGGCATAAGTGCCAGTGCCTTAGTCCAAATAGAAGCAGTGGCACCAAATTGCTAGTAGTCGTATTTTTCTTTACCAGGCACTTGCAGGAAAAAAAAGCCAGTGTCACTTAAGAATGTCTTTGATGAAGTAGTAAAAATCATTTTATTAGATCTCAACCTTTGAATATGCTTCTTTTCTTTCTTTATTTTTGGCTGCATTGGGTCTTTGTTGCTGCGCTCGGGCTTTCTCTAGTTGCGGCGAGCAGGGGATACTCTTTGTTGTGATGTGCAGGCTGCTCATTGTGGTGGCTTCTCTTGTTGTGGAGCACGGGCTCTAGGCACATGGGCTTCAGTAGTTGTGGCATGCGGGCTCAGTACTTGTAGCTTGCTGCCTCTAGAGCGCAGGCTCAGTAGTTTTGGTGCATGGGCTTAGTTGTTCCTCGGTGTGTGGGATCTTCCTGGACCAGGGCTTGGCCTGTGTCCCCTGCATTGGCAGGCAGATTCTTAACCACTGTGCCACCAGGGAAGTCCTGAATATGCTTCTTTTCAGTGTGACAAAATGGTAAGTATATAGAAAGCTCTTTTTGCTGCATAGTGAAGTATAACATGCATCTGTGAAGATATGTGAGTTGAGAGCTAAACAAGCTGTTTGTTTTTTTTTTCATAGAATGCCACTTTTGCTTGAAAGGATGACTGACAAACCATGCTTATTCAGACTTGGGTATTTGGCAGACATTTTGTCAAAAATGAACAAAGTGAGCTTGTCACTTCAAGGAAAACTACTGACAGTGTTTGTTGCCAACAATAAAATTTGAGCTATCGAGCAAAAATTAGAATTTTGGAAATTCGTATCTGCCACTGTGAGCTTGACAGCTTCCCAATACTTAAAGGCTTTTTGGATAAGACTGGCATGATATTAATGAATGTGATTTGTTGATACTGTATCATAAAATGTATCAACATTTAGAAACTCTGTGTAACTCAGTAAAGCAACATTTTCCAAATGACCAATGCATGATGTTACAAAATAAAACATGAGTAAAAGATCCATTCGAAGTACAAATATCTAAGTCCATCTGAATTAATATGTTGTTTAAGGCTAAAGTTTCCTTATTGATTTTCTGTCTAATGATCTATCCATTGATGCAAGTGTGGTATTAGAGTCCCCTACTATTATTGTATTGCTGTTTATTTCTCCCTTTAGTCTGTTAATATTTGCCTTATATATTTAGGTGCTCCTATGTTGAGGGCATGAATATTTACAAATGTTAAATCTTCTTGTTGAATTAACGCCTTTATCAGTATGTAATGCCCTTCTTTGTCTCTTATTACAGTCTTTGTTTTAAAGTCGATTTTGTCTGAAAAAAGTATAGCCACTCCAGCTTTCTTTCAGTTTTTATCTGCATGGAATATCTGTTTTCATCCCTTTATTTCAGTCTGTGAGTGTCCTTACATCTAAAGTGAGTCCCTTGTAGGCAGCACATAGATTTTTTTTTTAATCCATTCATATGTCAATTGATTGTAGAATTTAGTCCATTTACATTTAAAATAATTGTTGATAGGTATGTGCTTATTGCCATTTTGTTGTTTTCTGGCTATTTTTGTAGTTCCTCTCCATTTCTTTTTTCTTCTCTTGCTCTCTTTCTTTGTGATTTGATGACTTTCTTTAGTTGTATGCTTATATTCTTTTCTCTTTATCTTTTGTGACATTAATATAGGTTTTTGCTTTGTGGTTATCATGAGGCTTACCTATAACGATTATTATCTATAACAGTCTATTTTAAGTCGATAATAACTTAAGTTTGATCCCACTGTTAAGCTCAATATTATTATTCTCTCTCTTATGTTTCTGATGTCACATTTTACGTTTTTTAATCTTGTGTATCCCTTAACTAATTATCGTTATCATAATTATTTTTTACGAATTTTGTCTTTTAACTTTCATACAACCTTTATAAATGATTAATCCACTACCTTTACTATATATTTACCTTTCCAGTAAGAATTATTCTTTTTATGTGTTCCTTTAACTAAATAGTGCCCCTTATTTTCAGCTTAAAGAAGTCCCTTTAACATTTCTTGTAAAGCCAATTTAGTGGTGATGAACTCTAGCTTTTGCCTGTCTGGAAACATTTTTTTTTTTTTTTTTTTTGTGGTACGCGGGCATCTCACTGCTGTGGCCTCTCCCGTTGTGGAGCACAGGCCCCAGACGCGCAGGCGCGGCAGCCATGGCTCACGGGCCCAGCCGCTCTGCAGCACGTGGGATCCTCCCGGACCTGGGCACGAACCCACGTCCCCTGCATTGGCAGGCGGATTCTCAACCACTGTGTCACCAGGGAAGCCCTGGAAACATTTTTATCTCCCCTTTATTTCTGAATGATAACTTTGCCAAGTAGTATATTTGTGGTTGGCATTTTTTTTTCTTTTACCATTTTGAATATATTGTGCTACTTTCTTCTGGCCTGCAAAGTTTCTGCTGAAAATCTGCTGATAGTTCTATGTGGGTTCCTTTGTATATAAGAAGTTGTTTTGTTGCTTTTAATATTCTCTCCTGGTCTTTAACTTTTGACATTTTAATTATAACATGTCTTAGTGTGGGTATGTTTGGGTTCATCTTATTTGGAACTCTCTGGGATTCCTGGATCTGGGTGTCTGTTTCTTTCCTCAGGTTAGGGAAGTTTTTAGCCATTATTTCTTCAAATAAGACCTCTGCTCCCCCCCTCTTTCTCTTCTCCTCTAGAGCCCTCTGATGTGAATGTTAGTTCATTTGATGTTGTCCCATAACTCTCTTAACCTATCTTTACTTTTCTTCATTACTTTATCTTTGTGCTCTTCTGATTAGGTGAGTTCCACTGGCTTGTATTCGAGTTGACTGGTCCTTTCTTCTGTTTCATCTAGTCTGCTGTTGAACCCTTCTACAGTAGTGTATTTTTCAGTTCAGTTATTGTATTCTTCAGTTCTGTGACTTCTGTGTTGTACTTTCTTATATTTTTCATCACTCTGTTAAAGTTCTCATTGTGTTTAACCATTCTTCTCCCCAGTTTGGTGAACATCTTAATGACCATTACTTTTAACTTTTATCAATTACTAAACTCTATTTCATTAAGGATTTCTTTCTGAGATTGTGTGTTGTTCTTTCATTAGGAACATATTCCTCTGTTTCTTGCTTGACTCTCTGAGCTGGTTTCTATACAGTAGATGAAACAACAACCACTCCTAGTCTTTAAGGAATGGCTTTGTGTAGAAGATAAAACTTGTCTTCCAACCCTGCCTTAGCTCTTGGTTGTCTCTCAAACCTTTGTACTTGTCCAAGCAGGCTATTATATTTTAAATAGCTCTCAATAGTTGAGGATGTGCCAAGACCAGTTAGTGTCCCAAAGAGGAGGATCTCAGCATCTAGATTCAAGAAGCTAAACCTTTACGCATCAGCTTTTAAAGTATGCAAATATATACAGTTCTGTGGCACCACAAGCATAAGCCCCACTGGCCACCAGCACCAGATAATATACAAGTATCTCCTGGGTTGCAGTCAGAGATCACGAGTCCAGACAAGTGTAGAAGCTCTTTTCTGGGTGACACCAGTGAGCTGGAGCAAGACAGAGGGAGAGTGCCCAGATGGCATATATAGTCTATATTCCTTGAGACCAGCTCTGGAAGAGCTACCCCTCAGGCCAAGGCTCCAGGACAAGCAAAGAGGCCTCCTTCACAGAAAGACTGGCGAATGTGCCCCAGTCTACTATTTGTGCAGTGCCCTAGGGTGGTAGCCTGCAAATGACCATCTTTCATATTGCCACAGTCCTGTGGAACCCAAGAATGCAAGCCCTCCCCAACCCCCAGCCACCAGAGCCAGGTGATCAAGGGACATTCCCTGAGCAGCAGCCACAAAAACCGGGATACCAGATATAAAAACCAAGGCCCCAGACACATGTAAATCTCCTCTGCAGGAGACACTGGTGCTCTGACATGTGGCAGAGGGTGAGTGTAAATATAATGCACACCTTCCAAGATCTCTGGAAATGATTAGTAAACCCCAAGATGTGTATTTAATTAGAAGCCTGTCCCTCAGGCCACAGTCATGATAATTAGCTAATACGCCTCTTTCATAGAAAAACCAAGCTCCTGGGTCTGTTGTCTCTTGCGGTGCAATGGAGGTGGTAGCTGTTTAATAACTCTTTCTCCTTTGGTTATAGTCCTGTGGGACCCATGAATATAAGACCCACTGGCCACCAGAGCCAGGCAAGGTAGAGGTGTCTCCTGGCAGCAGTCACAAAATTTGGAGCACCAGCCAGGGGTAAGAGCTCTTTTCTGGGTGATACCAATTATTACAGTCCCATGGGACCAGGAATGCAAGATCCCCTGGCCTCCAGAGCCAGGAGATCAAGAGGCATCCCTTAGGTGGCAGCCACAAAAATCAGATGTGTAACAGTAGATACTGGAGCATGGCAAAGGGAGAGTGTAAAGATGGTGCTCATCAGATATTTACAAAACTTTCCAACCAAAAGCAACAGAATACACAGTCTCCTCAAGTGCACATGGAACATTTTCCAAAATACATCATATGTTAGGTCACAAAACAAGTCTTAATAAATTTAAGAGGAGTGAAATTATATACAATCAAATTTTATACCACAGTGGTATGACACTAGAAATTAATTACACAAAGAAAACTGGAAAATTCACAAATTATGTGGAGATTAAACAACATACTACTGAAAAACCAATAGATCAAAGAAGAAATCTAAAGAGAAATAAAAAAGTACCTTGAGACAGATGAAAATGGAAATATAACATAACAAAATTTATGGGATACAGCAATAGCAGCTCTAAGAGGGAAGTTCATAGTGCTAAATGCCTATCTCAAGAAACAAGAAAAGTCTCAAACAACCTAACTTTATACCTCAAAGAACTAAAAAAAGAACAAACAAAACCCAAATTTAGTAGAAGGAAGGAAATAACAAATATTAGAGCAGAAATAAACAAAATTGAGACTAAGGAGAAAATAGAAAAGATCAATGTAAGAAAACAACTCCATTTACAGTTGCATCAAAAAGAACAAAATACCTAGAAATGTATTTAAACAAGAGGTGAAAGATCTACATTGAAAACTGCAAGACATTAACAAAAGAAATTAAAGAAGACAGATAAATGGAAATATATTCCATGTTTATGAATTTGGAGAATTAATACTGTTAAAAATGTCCATATTACCCAAAGCAATATACAGATTCAATGCAATCTCTATCAAAATTCCAATGGCATTTTTCACGGAAATAAAACAAAAATCCTAAAATTTGTAAGAAACCATAAAAGACCCCATACAACCAAAGCAATCTTGAGAAAGAAGAACAAAGATGAAGGTATCACATTCCCTGATTTCAAACTATATTACAAAGCTATAGTAATTAAAACCGTGATATTAGCATTAAAAAAGACACATAAATCAATGAAACGGAATGGAGAGCCCAGAAATAAACCCAACATATATGGTCAGTTAATTTATGACAAAGGAGTCAAAAATATACAATGGGGGAAAGGACAGTCTCTTCAATAAATGATGTCAGGAAAATTGGACACCCACATGCAAAAGAATGAAACTGAAATTATACACAGAAATTAACTCAATATGGATTAAAGGCTTGAATATAAGACATGAATCCATAAAACTCCTAGTAGAAAAGATAGGCAGTAAGTTCCTTGACATAGGTCTTGACAATGACTTTTTGAATCTGACACCAAAAGCAAAAATAAACAAGTGGGACTGCATCAAACTAAAAAGTTTCTGCACAGTGAAGGAAATCATCACCAGAATGAAAAGGCAACCTACTGAATGGGAGAAAATATTTGCAAATCATATATCTGATAAGGGGCTAATATCCAAATATATAAATAATTCATATAATAGTAAAAAAAAAAAAACAAACTGAAACAATCTGATTAAAAAGGGCAGAAGATCTAAACAGGCTCCTCAAAAAATTAAAAATAGAAACTACCTTATAATCCAGCAATTCCACTTCCTGGTATTTATCTAAAGACAACTAATTCAAAAAATATATTTACAATAGCCAAGGTATGGAAACAAGCTAAATGTCCATCACCAGATGAATGGTTAAAGAAAATGAGGTATATTTATATATATACACACACATATATACCATGTATTTATATATATATACATATGTGTGTGTATATATATATATATATATATACACACACACACACACATACAATGGAATACTACTCAGTCATAAAAAAAGAATGAAATGTTGCCATTTGCAACAATATGGATGGACTTGGAAGGTATTATGCTTAATGAAATAAGTCAGACAGAGAAAGACAAATACTGTATGATATCACTTACATGTGGAATCTAAAAATTACAACTAACTAGTGAATATAACAGAAAAGAAACAAACTAAGAAATATAGAGAGCAAACTAGTGCTTACCACTGGGGAGAGGGAAGGAGGGAGGGGCAAGATAAGGGTAGGAGATTAAGAAGTACAAAGTACTATGTATAAAATAAATAAGCTACAAAGATATATTGTACAGCACAGAGAATATAGCCAATATTTATAACTATAAATGGAGTATAATCTTTAAAAATTGTGAATCACTATGTTATACACCTGAAACTTATATAATATTATACATCAACTATACCTCAATTTTAAAAAATGATATATACAACAATGTGCAGCATTCTTTACAATAGCCAAGATATGGAAACAACCTAAGCGCTGTTTATGGATACAGAAATTGTGATATATATAGATATAGATATAGCTATAGATACACACATATATATATACATATACACACACACATATATATACAATGTAATATTATTCAGCCATAAAAAAGAATGAAATCTTGCCATTTGCAACAACATGGATGGACCTCGAGGACATTATGCTAAGTAAAATAAGTCAGACAGAGAAAGTCCGATCACATATATGTGAAATCTAAATGTGTGTGTGTGTGTGTGTGTGTGTGTGTGTGTGTGTGTGTGTGAGTATAACCAACCTGACAGACACAGAGAACAGATTAGATTGGTAGTTGCCAAAGGTGAGGAGTGGGGGGTGGGTGGGAGAAATGTGTGAATTGTTTTTCAGTTTAGATAAATTGAATTAAAAAACCACATACACCTACAAAGTCACCAGAAATGTACAAGTATACACATGTATTTGAGGTCATATTTCAAACATATTAGGATGGGTACCTATAAGAAGAAAGGAATGGAAGTAGCAATACGGAAGAAAAGAAGAAAAAACTACCATGAAATCAAAAAAGGAAAGGCAAGGCATGGATTGATAACAATATGCTGGAAACTGAGTAGTAACATAAACTTAATTCTTTCTACCTGATGGCCGGAAAAGAGAGGGGAAATGAAAACTACCCCCACATAAATTTCTGAAATTAATTTAATCCCAATTAGGAGTCTGATTTTCTTAAAATAAATCAAATTTTAAATTTAATCTTGACGCATAAATAGGTAAGAATAAGCATAAAAATCTTCCATAAATAGTGAAAAAAATTTATACTGCCAATCATTAAACCAAAAAAGGAAAAGACACATAAGTCTATAAGAATTAATAGAAGATAGTATGGGTTGCAAAATATTGATAGAAATATAGACAGGGAAACAAAGTTCAGAATTGGACCAGAGACTATACTAAATTTCAGGGTATGGAGAAGTTAGCTTTCCTTCTGTCAAAAACCATGTCCTTTACCTATTGTCTCAGAGCCATACTCTTCCATTTCATTCTCTGACTTGAAACATGTCCATGATACAATAAGTCAAAAATCTGAGTTGCAGATCAACTCAAATGAATACTTTGTTTTATTTCTATGATCATTTTAAAAAATAAAAAATAACCTAGAAGGATTTCATCCCTCCTCCCCCTCGCAAAAAAAACCAAAAAGAACTACATGCACAAGAATTGAGCAGAACTGTTGTTCTGAGGGAAAACTGTGAGCACCCCCACTCCAAAGTGAAAATCTAAATTTACGCTACTTATTCAACACTTTTCTGACAGCTATGACTATTCACAGAATAAGGAGAGTCTTTGTGTTTCCAGATGATTCACTCGCTTTTCTCAAATAGAGTTGTCCTGGATTACAGTGGAATTCGGCTTATAAAAATTAAAACACTCCACCCTCTGGAGGTTAAGTGCCTCACGCCTTAAGTGTGGGCTGTGCAAAGTGACTCCCTTCCAAAGAGTACAGTATGGGAAGGGTAGGGGGAATGACTTTACAGTAGAGAAACCTGGCAAATTATGAGAGAAACATCAATATATCCCAAATGAGAATCATTCTACAAAATTCCTCAAAACTATCAAGGTCATAAAAATATGAAAAGTCTGAGAAACTGCTTAGCCAAGGGGAGCCTATGAAAAAATTACAGCTAAATGTAATGTAGCATTCCCAGTGGGATCCTGGAATAGAAAAACGGACATTAGGTAAAAACTAAGGAAATTTTAATAAAATATGGTATTTAGGTAGTAATAGTGTATCAATACTGGTTCATTATTTGCAATAAATGTACCATACTAACAAATGATGTTATTAATAGAAGAAACTGGGTTTGTTTGTTTTTGTTTTTTTTTAAGTACAAAATAGACTAACTGGTTTTAACTTATTCGTATGGTATGAAGAGCAGGGAAAGTTCATTGATATAATTTCAGATTCCACATTGCAATTATCCTTTAAGAAACTGTTGCTTGTTGAGTTTTGGAGTAGTATCAAAGAATAATCACAATGACTGTAAAAGGCTATTAAAATATTCCTCCCTTTTCCAACTACATACATACCTGTTGAATCTGGATTTTCTTCATACACTTTAATCACAATATACAACAACAGATTGAAAGCAGAAACAGATATGAGAAACTTAATACAAGTTGTCTTAGCCAGATATTGAAGATTACAAAAACAAAAACAATGTCAATCTTTTCATTAAGTTTTACTGTTTTTGAAAATATCATTACTTGGTATTAAAATATGTTACATTAACAAGTCATGGGACTCATCATATCCTCAAGGTGTCTATGTTATTATTAGGTATATAAAATGTATGCCCTGAATTATGGAAATATAATTAAAGACAGAATTACCAGCAAGTAAATGAGGAAGAGAAGAAACGATCTATAATTGATATTTTACATAGAAATAGAAGTTGCTATGAAGACTTGCAAATAATTTGTAAATAATGATGTGTTAAAAATCTCATAGAGTTTTCAGGGATTTACTAAAGAAGACATGTTTTGGAAATAAAACTTATGTTCACAGTATGACTTCACCAACTAATAGTTCCTTGACCTTGATTACATTACTTAAATTTCTAAGCCTATTACTTCATTTTTAAAATGGACATACAATAGTACTCAAGATCTTAGAGTTTTATGTATATTAAAAGAGATACTTAATACAATGAACACTTATTGAATGTCTACTATATGCAAAACACTCTTTTGAGAGCTATGTAAAACAACATCACCAGTAAGGTTAAATCCTGCCCTCACGGAGAGAATATTCCAGTGGGAACGTCATTAACTTATCCATTCATTTTACAAACATTCATTTAATGCATATCATGTTTCAAGAAAAAAAAAGCAAGTCATGGGGTTATTATTGTTATTTAAGAATAAATTAATAAATAATTATTTTTAAAATTGTTATAATTTCTAATATGTAGATACCAATAGATAAAACTCATATAAACAAAATTTCTTTGGAGTTACAAATAACGTTTAAAAGTGCAAAGGGGAGACTAAGAACAAAAATTTGAGGACTTCTGCTTTATATCACACCACGGTTTGGATAGAAAATAATGACTATTGTCTAACTTATGTTCTCACATCAAGACAGCCATCTGCACACAAATGTTTTGTATTTGCATGTGTGGCAAAAAATAGACTAAATTTCAAAAATTTTATTATGTACCTTAAAAAGTGATCTATGTAAAGTTGAATTTGTGAAATCCTCTGTTGTATAACCCAGGAATATGTGTCCTAGACCACTGAAGTTTTTAGTATATTAAAAATAATCATTCTTATTAAACAAAAATTATAAACAAAATTCTTATAAACAAAAATCCTTTATTTAAGGAAGGCAGATATAGCTAACTTCAGGTCTCTCTTCTTATATATGAATTTAATGCTATAAATTGTCCTCTAAGCCCCGCATTTGTTGTATACCACAAACTTTGATGCCATATTTTCATTTTTATTTAATTCAAAATATTAAGAAATTTTTCTCTTGTAACTTCTTTTACCCACATATTATTTAGAGGTGTATTATTAATTTTCCAAATATTTAGGAATATTTACTAGCTATCTTTCTGCTATTGATTTCTAGTTTAATTCTACTGTGATCTGAGAACATACTTTTTATGATTTCTGTACTTTTAGTTCTTTTAGGCTCCAAAATCTTGAGCCATGTGATTTTGAGAAGAATATGTATTCTGCTGCTGTTGGATGGAATATTCTATATATGTTAATGAGATCAAGTTGACTGATCATACTGTTCAAGTCATTTAATCCTTGTTTGTTTTCTTCTTGCTTGATTCATCAATTACTGACAGAGGGGCATTAAAGTCTCCATGTGTAATAGTGGATTTGTCTACTTCATGAACTTCTGAGTTTTTGCCTCATGTATTTTGATGCTCTTTTGTTAGGTACATACACATTAAGGATTAAATCTTCTTGGAGAATTGCCCCTTTATCATTATGTAATACCTTTCTTTATCTCTGATAACTTTCCTTGTTCTGAAGTCAGCTTTGTCTGAAACTAAAATAACTACTCCAGCTTTCTTTGGATTAGTGTAAGTATGGCATATGTTTTTCCATCCCTTTACTTTAAACCCATTTGGGTCTTTCTATTTAAAGTGGATTTCTTGTAGACACTATAGTTGGGTCCTACTTTTTTTTTTTTTAGCCACTCTGACAATCTCTGTCTTATAATTCGTGTATTTAGACAAGTCACATTTAGAGTGACTGTTGATATAGTTGGATTAATATCTACTACATTTGTAACTTTCAGATTAATTGCATTTTTTGTTTATTGTCCCCTTTTTCTGTCTTCCCTGATTTTAATTGAGAATTTTATATTATTCCATTTTATTTCATCTATTAGAATATCAATTTTACTTCTTTTGGTGGTTGCCCTAGAATTTATAACAGACATTTTTAACAACATAAGTCCACCTTCAAATAACACTATTACTAACATTTAGTACTGGTGTCTTATCACAGACTATTACCAATTTTTCTCTATTGTCCCTTGTGGCATTGCTGCCATTCATTTCTCCTATCCATGTGCTACAATCACCTAACACATTGTTACCATATTTGCTTTTAAAAATTGGTTATCTTTTAGAACAGTATTGAATAAGAGAAATAAAAGATTTTATTCTGCCTTCATTTATTCCTTCTTGGACATTCTTCCTTTCTTTATATACATCCAAGTTTCTGATCTATATCAGTTTCTTTTTTCCTGACCTGAAGAACTTCTTTTAACATTTCTTGCAGGGTGGATCTACTGGTGATTAATTCTTTCAATTTTTGTATGAGAAAGTCTTTTTATTTCTCCTGCATTTTTTGAAGGATAATTTTACTGGATACAGAATTCTAGGTTGGTGTGGTTTTCCTTCTAGCACTTTAAATATTTAACTCCACTTTCTTCTTGCTTGCATGGTTTTTGATGAGAAGTATGCTGTAATTCTTATTCTTATTCCTTTATAGTTAAGGTGCCCCTCTCCCACCCTTTGACTTGTTTCAAAGGTTTCTCTGTTAAGGCATAATTCAGAGATACTGTGGGTTCAGTTCAAGACCACCACAATAAAGCAAATATCACAAAACAGTAAGTCACGTGATTTTTTTTGTTTCCCAGTACATATAAAAGTTATGTTTCCACTATACTGTAGTCTACTAAGTCTGCGTATAGCATTATGGCTAAAATAATGTACATACCTTAGTTAAAAAATACTTTGTTGCTAAAAATGTTAATTGTCATCTGAGCCTTCAGTGAGTGATAACCTTTTTGCTGGTGGAGGGTTTGAAATATTGCAAGAATTAGCAAAATGTGATGCAAAGACACAAACTGAGCGATGCTATTGGAAAAATGGTTCTGATAGACTTGCTTGATGCAGGGTTGCCACAAACCTTCAGTTTGTAAAAAATGCAATATCTGTGAAGTTCAATAAAGCAAAGAGCAATAAAACATAGTATGCCTGTACAGTGTTCTTGATTTCTAGCATTTTCTTGTGATTCTTTCTTAGACTTTCCATCTCCCTGTTTATATTACCCAAATATTCTTACATGTTATCTGCTTTTTCCATTAGAACTCTAGCATATTAATCACATTCATTTTGAATTCCCTGTCTGATAATTCCAAAAGCTGTGTCATCTCTGACTCTGATTTTGATGCTGATTTTTGTCTCTTCAGATTTTGTTTTTCTCCTCACCTTTTAGGATGCTTTGTACATTTTTGGTGAAAGTCAGACACAGTATATTGAATAATAGAAACTGAGGTAATTTAGCCTTTAGTGTGAAGCTTTATGTTAATCTGGCTAAAAGTTAGACTGCGTTTAATGTTTTCTATAGTTATAGGTGAAGGAGGGCTTCACCTTCCTCTAGTGTCCTTGGCTTTGTCTTTCCTCTTGATTTTGGGCTTCCCTAACTATTCTTCCTTAGAAAGCATCTGTGTCTTGCAGCTCTTTCAGCTGTAATCTACTATTATCCTGCAGTCCTGTTCTTTTGGTGCCAAAGTATGGAAGAGGGTGAACATGCTAAAGAGGGACTGGAGTGGGAGAAATGTCCTTTCTTTAGCTGGGATAAAGCCCTGATAAAGTCCTTACCCCTGGAGAGTAGGACTTTACTATGGAGAACACTCTGGTCATATTTCACAATGATTAGTCTTCCCTTTCTCTTACCAGAACTGTGAAGGATCTTTCTCAGATTTTCAGTGTGAGAACCTGGTGGCATTCCTGGAAGTAAAACCCATGGAAGTGTGGGAATTCCCTTAAAACTATTACATATGATTGTAACTTCCTTCTTGCTAGCAGACTCTCTTTTACTTCCTTTCATGAAGCAAGCTATCATGCTGGAGATTCCCATCTGGCAAGGCATTGAAGGTGACCTCTAGCCCTCAAGGAACTGAATCCTATCAACAATCAAGTGAGTGAGCTCAGAGGTTGATCCTTCCCCAGTTGAAATTTCAGATGAGATCACATGCTCTGGGTCAACAACCTAATTGCTGGCTTTAGAAAGAACATGAAGCAGAGGACCCAGCTAAGCTATGGTTCATTTCTGATACACAGAAACAATAAACTAATATTTGTTTGCTGTTTTAAGTGACTTTTTGGATAATTTGCTATGCAAAATAGGTAACTAATACATTATTACCAGAAATAACAAGTTGGACAAAAATCCATTTACATGTTTAGTTTTAAAATGAATATATTCATTCAACAAGCTTTTTTTTTCGCCTACATTATGCCATATATACACACCCAAAGGTTACAGACAGGAAAGAAATGATCCAAAAGCTAAAAAGTGGCCAGTAGGTTTCTGAATGGTGAGATTATGGGCAATTTATATATTTGTTTTGTTTACTTGTTTAGGCCAATTTCTAAAATTCACAAAACATGTGTCACTTTTATAATAAATTTTTAAGTTTCTAAGTGACAATTGCATTTTATGTTTATTTTCTATCAACATGAATTTGAAATTTTTCTTAATTTTCTTTTGCCACTCTTGCCTAAATAAAATGTTTTATGCATCACAGCATGAACACAGCAAAATCATTTATTCCTGGCTCCCATATTATGGATGCATTAGCTTTAAACCATTATAGTGAAGTGAGACGCTCTTACGTTTTCAAAGGCCTTTAGGAAACACAATCCTAAAATCACCTTTACTAGCCTGTCCCTTTATTTCATAATTTGTACAAATTTTCCATATGTTTAACATAAACACCTCAGTTCCAAATAAACCTATATTTTTTTCTTTTTTTGGTTTTCATCATCTCCACCAATAACAGAGAATCATGACGTATTCAGTTACAGTACTGAGCACCTACTATGCTTCTGCCTCTGTAAAATTTATTAACGTCTGTCCTTTTTTCATAGGATTTTTATAAGGATCAGATGAGTATAATGGAAATATAAAGTACTACAGAGAAACAAGGCATTGTTTAAATAAAATATCTTCATTTTCTCACTATAGATATTCAATAAATTCTTTAAAAATAGTATTTTTTATTTAACAAAGTATCCTTATTGCATCCCCAGTGTACAAAGTAGGACAAGATGGTAGAGCGGAATTGCAAATGCACTTGAAATTAAAAGACCAGCAACTTAAAACAATCTTGTGTATATATAGACTGCTAATAAAAACCTCATGGTAACTGCAGACCAAAAATCTACAATAGATACACACACACACACACAAAAAAAGGAATCCAAACACAACACTAAAGATAGTCATCAAATCACAAGAAAAGAGAACAAAAGAGGAAGAGAAGAAAGAGACCTACAAAAACAAATCCAAAACAATTAACAAAATGGCTATAAAAACATACATATCAGTAATTACCTTAAATGTAAATGGATTAAATGCTCCAAACAAAAGAAACAGACTGGCTGAATGCATACAAAAACAAGACACAGGGGCTTCCCTGGTGGCGCAGTGGTTGAGAGTCTGCCTGCTGATGCAGGGGACACGGGTTCGTGCCCCAGCCTGGGAAGATCCCACATGTCGCAGAGCGGCTAGGCCCGTGAGCCATGGCCGCTGAGCCTGTGCATCCGGAGCCTGTGCTCTGCAACGGGAGAGGCCACAATAGTAAGAGGTCCGCGTACCGCAAAACAACAACAACAACAACAAGACACATATAGATGCTGTCTACAAGAGACCCACTTCAGATCTAGGGACACATACAGACTGAAACTGAGGGGATGGAAAAAGGTATTCCATGCAAATGGAAATTAAAAGAAAGCTGGAGAATCAATACTCATATCAGACAAAATATACTTTAAAATAAAGACTATTACAACAGACAAAGAAGGACACTACATAATGATCAAAGGATCAATCCAACAAGAAGATATAACAATTGTAAATATATATGCACCCAACATAGGAGCACCTCAATATATAACACAATAATAGAGGGGGATTTTAACACCCCACTTACATCCATGGACAGATCATCCAGAAATAAAATCAATAAGGAAACACAGGGCTTAAATGACACATTAGGCCAGATGGACTTAATTGATATTTATAGAGCATTCCATCCAAAAGCAGCAGAATACACATTCTTCTCAGGTGCATATGGAATATTCTCCAGGGTAGATCACATGCTAGGCCATAAAGCCAGCCTTGGTTGGGAGTATGGCTCAAGGGAAGAGGATTTGACTGCAAGCCTTGGTAAACTTAAGAAAACTAAAATCATTTCAAGCATTTTTTCCAACCACAATGCTATGAGATTAGAAATCAACTACAAGAAAAAAACTGTAAAAAACACAAACACGTGGAGGCTAAATAATATGCTACTAAACAACCAATGGATCACTGAAGAAATCAAAGAGGAAATAAAAAAATACCCAGAGACAAATGACAATGAAAACACGACGATCCAAAACCTGTGGGATGCAGCAAAAGCAGTTCTAAGAGAGAAGTTTATAGCAATACAATCTTAAATCAGGAAACAAGAAAAATCACAAATAAACAACCTAAACTTACACCTAAAGCAACTAGAGAAAGAAGAACAGACAAAACCCAAAGTTAGTAGAAGGAGAGAAATCATAAAGATCAAAGCAGAAATAAATGAAATAGAGACAAGGAAAACAATAGCAAAGATCAATGAAACTAAAAGCTGGTTCTTTGAAAAGGTAAACAAAATTGATAAACCTTTAGCCAGAATCATTAAGCAAAAAAAAAGGGAGAGGGATCAAATCAATATAATTAGAAATGAAAAAGGAGAAGTTACAATGGACACCACAGAAATACAAAGGATCATAAAAGACTACTAAGAGCAACTATATGCCAATAAAATGGACAACCTAGAAGAAACGGACAAATTCTTAGAAAGGTACAATCTCCCAAGACTGAACCAGGAAGAAATAGAAAATATGAACAGACCAATCACAAGCACTGAAATTGAATCTGTGATTTGAAAACTCCCAACTAACAAAAGTCCGAGACCAGATGGCCTCACAAGAGAATTCTATGAAACATTTAGAGAGGAGTTAACACCTATCCTTCTGAAACTATTTCCAAAAATTGCAGAGGAAGTAACACTCCCAAATTCATTCTATGAGACCACCATCACCCTGATACAAAAACCAGACAAAGATACCACCAAAAAAGAAAAAGAAAGAAAGAAAGAGAGGAAGGAAGAAAAAAAGAAAGGAGAGAACAAGAAAATTACAGGCCAATATCACTGATGAACATGACACAAAAATCCTCAACAAAATACTAGCAAACTGAATCCAAAAATACATTAAAAGAATCATACACCATCATCAAGTGGGATTTATCCCAGGGGTACAAGGATCCTTCAATATCTGTGAATCAATCATTGTGATACACCACATTAACAAAATGAAGAATAAAAACCATATGATCATCTCAATAGATGCAGAAAAAGCTTTTGACAAAATTCAACACCCATTTATGATAAAAACACTCCACAAAGTGGGCACAGAAGGAACATACCTCAACATAATAAAGGCCATATATGACAAACCCCCAGCTAACATCATACGCAATGGTTGAAAAGCTGAAAGCATTTCCTCTAAGATCAGGAACAAGACAAGGATGTCCACTCTCACCATTTATATTCAACAGAGTTTTGGAAGTCCTAGCTGAAGCAATCAGAAAAGAAAAAGAAATGAAAGGAATCCAAATTAGAAAAGAAGAAGTAAAACTGTCATGGTTTGCATACATAGAAAATCCTAAAGATGCTACCAGAAAACTACTAGAGCTCATCAATGAATCTGGTAAAGTTGTAGGATACAAAATTAACACAGGGAAATCTATTGCATTTTTATACACTAACAACAAAAGCTCAGAAAGAGAAATTAAGGAAACAATCCCATTTACCATTACATCAAAAAGAATAAAATACCTAGGAATAAACCTACCTAAGGAGGCAAAAGACCTGTACTTCGAAAACGGAGTACAGCGAAGATGGCGATGAAAGAAGTTGAAGATGACACAAAAAGATGGAAGGATATACCATGTTCTTGGATTGGAAGAATCAATATTGTCAAAATAACTATACTACCCAAGGTAATCTACAGACTCAATGTAATACCTATCAAATTTTTAAATTTGTATGGAAACACAAAAGACCCCGAACAGCCAAAGCAATATTGAGAAAGAAAAACAGAGCTGGAGGAATCAGGCACCCTGACTTCAGACTATACTACAAAGCTATAGTCATTAAAACAGTATGGTACTGGCACAAAGACACACTTATAAATCAGTGGAACAGGATAGAAAATCCAGAAATAAACCCTTACACCTATGGTCAATTAATCTATGACAAAAGAGGCAAGCATATACAATGGAGAAAAGACAGTCTCTTCAAGAAGTGGTGCTGGGAAAACTGGACAGGTACACATAAAAGAATGAAATTAGAACATTCCCTAATACCATACACAAAAATAAACTCAAAATGG
>NC_041218.1:61460666-61500210 GCF_002837175.3 Physeter macrocephalus
GAACATTCTCTAACACCATACAAAAAAATAAACTCAAAATGGATTAAAGACCTAAATGTAAGACCAGATACTATAAAACTCTTAGAGGAAAACATAGGCAGAACACTCTTTGGCATAAATCACAGCAAAATCTTTTTGGATCCACCTCCTAGAGTAATGAAAATAAAAATAAAAATAAACAAATGAGACCTAATCAAACTCAAAAGCTTTTGCACAGCAAAGGAAACTATAAACAATATGAAAAGACAACACACAGAATGGGAGAACATATTTGCAAATGATCCAACCAACATGGGACTAATCTCGAAAATAAACAGTGCATGCAGCTCAATATCAAAAAAACAAACAACCCAATCAAAAAATGGGCAGAAGATCTAAATAGACATTTCTCAAAAAGAAGACATGCAGATGGCCATAAAGCACACGAGAAATGCTCAACATCACTAATTATTAGAGAAATGCAAATCAAAACTACAGTGAGGTATCACGTCACACCAGTCAGAATGGCCATCATCAAAAAGTCTACAAACAATAAATGCTGGGGAGGGTGTGGAGAAAAGGGAACCCTCCTACACTGTTGGTGGGAATGTAAATTGGTACAGCCACTATGGAGAACACTATAGAGGTTCCTTTAAAAACTGAAAATAGAGCTACTGTATGATCCAGCAATCCCACTCCCGGGTATACATCTGGAGAAACCATACTTCAAAAAGATACATGCACCCCAATGTTCATTGCAGCACTATTTACAATAGCCAAGACATAGAAGAAACTTAAGTGTCCAACGACAGAAGAATGGATAAAGAAGATGTGGTACATATATACAATGGAATATTACTCAGCCATAAAAAATGAAACAATGCAACTTGTAGCAACATGGATGGACCTAGAGATTATCACATAAAGTAAAGTAAGCCAGACAAAGACAAACATCATATGATATCACTTATATGTGGAGTCTTAAAAATGATACAAGTGAACTTATTTACAAAACAGAAACAGACTCACAGATTTAGAAAACCAACTTATGGTTACCAAAGGGGAAAGGTGGGGAGGGGTGATAAATTAGGAGGTTGTAATTAACATATACACACACTACTATATATAAAATAGTATTAATGAAATTGATGAAATTTTGAAGGCTTGCTCATGATCCTTTACTCTTGACTACTTCTGTATAAAGTCCTAATTACTCAACCTCACCAAAGGGGTTTTCAAGACCTGAATTTCACAGATGGGACAAAACTGCCTATTAGTCCTGTTAGTGACATGGGCTACTTGCTTGACAAAGAGGGAACATAAAGTTCCTTCTATTTCTTATTCTGGAATCTGTGCAGTCAAGATCTTGGTATTTCCAGGTCTCAGTATTTCCCACCTACCAGATGCTTAATAAATTTTCTATGTCACATTTATTTTATACTCTATATGGACTATCGCCATGGAAGGCAAACATTCCACTTGGGATAGTAAACACTTTGTTTTTGTTTCTTTCTCTTTCCCAATGTACCACTCTCTTCCTTTTCTTGCCCTGTTCAGCTTCATTCTATCTGTCTTTCTTAACTATTACTCATACTTCATATGTATTTGAAAGTAAACTCACTTTGGGGAAATTTTATCTGGTTTCTTTATTCGTTTCTCAGATCTTTTTTTTTCTTTTTTTTTTTCGCTGCATTGGGTCTTGGTTGCTGCATGCTAGCTTTCTCTAGTTGCGGCGAGCAGGGACTACTCCATTGTGGTGTGCAGGCTTCTCATTGCAATGGCTTCTCTTGTTGCAGAGCATGGGCTCTAGGCATGCGGGCTTCAGTAGTTGCAGCACTCGAATTCAGTAACTGTGGCACGCGGGCCCTAGAGCGTGTGGGCTTCAGTAGTTGTGGTGCCTGGGCTCAGTAGTTGTGGTGCATGGGTTCTAGGGCATGTGGGCTTCAGTAGTTGTGGTGCACAGGCTCGGTAGTTGTGGGTCATGGGCCCTAGAGCGCAGGCTCAGTAGTTGCAGTGCACGGGCTTAGTTGCTCTGTGGCACATGGGATCTTCCCGGACCAGGGATCGAACCTGTGTCCCCTGCATTGGCAGGCAGATTCTTAACCACTGTGCCACCAGGGAATTCCCCTTTCTCAGATTTTTAATGATTTACTTTAAAAATATTTAAGGCATCATAATAAAAATAAATACATAAACACCAATAACACAGAGTAAAACAAGGGCCAAATAATGAAGATGAAGTGCTAAAAATGGTTCAGTTAAACAAGAAAACCTTGGAGAAATGAAATTAATGTGATTGAGCAGAGAATTTAGCTGAGTTTCAAGGCAGCCAAATTAAAAAAGACACTACGTTAGATACTTTGCATTGGCTAACAAAGGAAACATATAAGTTTTATTTTCTAATGTGAGGCTGACCTAGATGTCGCTATGGCCTATAGCATGGCATAAAATTATTCCTTTAGATGGCTGATCACCATGGAGTTACTCTAGGACTTTATAAATTGATTTAAACATGCACTGAGTTGCTGCTTCATGCCAGGCACTGTGGTAGGTTGGGGATGTATTGAAGCAGAAAAAACCTGCCTCCAAGGTCCTCCTGAAACTTATTCTAGAAAAGGAATGGCACAGTTTAATAACAATAGTAGTAGTAGTAAGATAGTGCAACAGTTGAAGCTTTTACGAGATAGATAAATATACAAAGGTGGAGTTTAATTTAATTAGGTGGGTGAGGGAAGAGGAATGGGGGGATAGGAAAAGGGGTATGTCTCAGCAACAATGTCCCAGATGAGGTGATTCCTGAGGAAAGACTTTCGAGGCAGAGGAAACAGCATTGAGAAGCCATAAGGACTGAAATGCAAGATAATGTGTGGGGCAGTCTGCAGGCCTTCACTGCCAAAGCATAAAGGACCTGGGCAATGGGGGAAAGGTTAGGCCTGGACCAATCCTGCAACATGCTCAGGAGCTTGCAAGTTTCCTTTTGGTGATGGGGAGCCAAGGAGGACCTTTTTTTTTAAGCCAGGAAGACACATGGCCAGACTTGCTTTTGGGAAGACTGTTTTGGTGGCATAGTGGAGGATAGAGGCAGGGAAATGGGATAGAAGGATCTCATAACTCACCTAGGGCAGTGATGGCAGGAACAGAATAGAGAGGACAGATTTCAGAAACTCTGCTGAGCAGGCTGTGTGGTTAGGCTCACCCTCGGCTCCACCCCAAGCCCCGTGTTAGCCTTAGTATTGCTTGTGTCTGTTTCATAAGTTACCATGGGGTCATTCTCTTGTAGGACCTTTGCTGGTCCCACCAGCATCTCTGGGATGGAGGTGAGTTAGGAAGTGGATATGCCCCTTTCTAGACTCTTCACCTTATGGCATTTTATTAATGATCCAAAAGGAAATCTGACTCCCAGATCCTGGGGTGGCAGAGATGCTATTCTTTTATTGAATTGATATTTCAAAAATTTAGTGCAATGCTTTCTAATTTTCTTACTAATTTTATTTAAAGAATAGTAACAATTCATATTTTTTGAGAAAGACTGAATGAAGGAAATCACAAGCTGCTCAGAGTCCCTGATGCTTTGGAAGTAGCAGTTCCTAAAGCTGAAGTAGTAAAACTCAACAGCTTGCTAAAATATTGCCATATGAGGCAAAAAAAATTTAAGACTGAGGAATTAGTGTGCTGCCAGCAATAAAAGACTGTTTGTTAGCACTTGGCTGGAACCAAGTTTCATTATTGCTAACAGGAAGCTGATAACATGATTTCTGAAAGATTTTCAGTGCTTGGCAAATACATTCACTCCTTAGTGTTTTATACTGATACTTCAATGCTAAATATTTCCAGAAAATCTAGGTTTCTTAACCATTTATCTTAGTTATTTTAGAGCCATGCATACAGCCCTGAACTTTCACTATTCAATACTTACACGTTCCAAAGACTAGCCACACTTGGCCCATGAGATAAATGCAAACAATAGGATGAATGTTTCTATTCTCTGCTCTAAATCCTACAGCTTAATACTTTGACTCTGCAACAACTGATAAAGCTGAAAAGAGATCTGGGATGCAAATTGTCATGCTTACATTTCAATGATTGGTCTAGCAATGTTATGGACTAATGAGGCACTTCAGCCTAACAGATCCTCTTCCTGCCTCCTTCAGAAATGGCCCCTGAAGAATGAGACCTGAGAATCTAATTAGCTTGCACATTTGTGCTTTATCCTTTAAATCAGCCATTAGGATAAGCAGCTGCTCAGCAGACTTCTCTGTCTCTCTGAGAAGTAGCTTGCTCTCGCTTCTCTAGCAGGAGGTTGCTCCTTAGCCAAGCCTGTCAATCATGTTGAACCTGAGAGTGACCAATGAGGCAAATTCAGATAAGGAAGACCCTACAAACGTCAAGATTCATTGTACCTACTGCTAAATGTAGGGATTCAGCAATGAATAAGATGGGAAATAAAGTGAATAAGATGGAAAAATGGGTGAAGGTGGTCAAAGGGCACAAATTTTCAGTTATAAGATAAATAAGTTCTGGGGATATAATGTACAGTATGGTGATTATAGTTAACAATTCTGTATTGTACATTTGAAAGTTGCTAAGAGAGTAGAACTTAAAAGTTCTCATCACAAGAAAAAAAATTGGTAACTATGTGGTGATGGATGCTAACTAAACTTATCGTGGTGGTCATTTTACAATATATACATATATCAAATCATTATGTCAATTAAAAAAATAAAGACGAGAAGTTTGGATGTGGCAATGGGAGATGAAAGGAAATGTTTTACAGGTCAGAGAATATCAGTGGGAGAGGTAATCTATTCAATCGCAAGCTTCTTAAGGGCACAGTACTGTATTTCACTCATCTTTATCTCCCCTATAGGGCCTATTTCAGTGCTTTGCAAATTAAAAAGATGAGTAAAATATTTCCTACCTTCAAGGAACTCGCTATTTGAGGGGAAGCAAATAAGAAAACAATTGCAATACAAATTATAAATGTTACATACAGGTTCCTCATCTAGAACTGAATACACACCGCTCACACTCTCAAAGCAATTATCACATTCCTCCTTTTGCTTACACAAGCATCTCTAGAACTTGTGAAGTAATATGACCTTTGAAAAATATTTATGTAGTTCTCTACCAACTTTCACATGAAGAAAATGCTGATCATTTTTAGTACCCACCTCTTATGTGCTGACAAAAGCCAGCAGAATTCTCTGAAGTGTTTCTCGATTTATGTTTAGGTTTGACTAATTAACTGAGCAGGAGAAAGAAGGATTAGTCACTATATAGTTTTACAACTCATCAGCAACTCCAGGTCTCCATTAGTGAAAGCTGGAACATTCCACAGGCACGATCCTCATGAGGACATTGAACAGATTTTGTTCTGTGAGTTGTTTCAGAATGAAATTCTACCTGCCCTTCTTTGCTGATAAATGTGGTTCAACACAATTTCAATATTTTAAAACATCAGATGAGGGTGTGAGCTGTTGTTTAAGGATAAACTGCCATACCCTAGCCCAAAGCACATTTCCCCAGGGCTCACAACCCTCTACCTTGTTGGTCAGAAGCCAAGGAGTTTATTTGCTATCACCAGTAACCAGCTCCATCATGACGGAACATCCTTTTCATTGTCCCTGGCATGAAGTATACATGTACTGTGTGGGGAAGCTGCAAATTCTCTAAAGCCAATTGCAGTGGAGGAGGCAGAAATGTGAGTTTAGTCTGCAGGAACTGATGAAGTCTTCTCTGATCATCTGGTTTTTAATGAGACAGCAATTACTGTATATAGCTGTGAGGGAAGCCAGGGAAGACACCACAACTCACTAATGCTTGAATGTTTAAGCTGAGCCACACAGTCACATGCATTTTAGAACTGAGGTTTCTTACGTCTCCATGTTAATTCCTTGATTGACAGTCCAGAAGAGATCAAGGAATCCTGTCAGCAAAACTGATTCCTTAGAACTGCTTAAGCTAAAGACAGTCTTTTATGTATGAATAGGGGCTTGGAGACGTGGTTATGCTTTCGTTCATCCGCTAAGACTCCTAGGGATGAATAGCATTGTGGTCAGTTTAGTCCCATGCTACTCACGGTTCCAAGGAAAAAACATAGCGTTTTCACATTTGAAAAGTGGCATATGTTTTCCTAGTAATTACATCTTATATGTTTACTATTCAAAACTGCAGGTGTGAGTTTTTGAACAGTGGCCAATGACAATGTGCCTGACTGGCAGCAGTTCCTAAGTGAGTCATGCTTCACTGTCTGTCGGTTTTTATAACTGTTTTCACTACTAATTTAGTTCTGTGATGCAGTGTGCAATTAGTTCTATTATGGAAGCAGCTGTCTTCAGTTTTACAATGACGCTTTCCCCTTTGGCTTGCACAGAGCATGTTGTGGTTCTGCTGATGCGATGATGGGAGTTGTAAAGTGGTACCTAGATGAGCCACAGTGGGCCCGGATCTTCCACACACATAGGATTCTTGCTTACTCACTGCTACTCTAATGCTGTTTCTCACAGCTCAGTTAAAAAGGGGGTTGCAAAGGAAGTTGTTCCTTGCAAGACATGTCCTGTGGAGATTGGTGAGCAGTCCCCAATTGTATGCCCTCCAATCCTGTTGTTTATAAAAATTCTATTTGTAAGTGATATATTAGGTCAAAGTTGAGAACAGGAAAGTTGTATTTGGTTCACTTTCTAACATTGAGCTGTGGTTTTAAAGAACCAAGATGAAGCCTGAATGGAGCAAATGCCAATATATGAACAACATAAGAATTAGACTTAATGTTTATAGCTAGATGGGATGGAATAATATTCTATGGCTTCTACTGCTCTTTGGAAAAGCATCCTATCATCTCAAGAGTTTCTGTGTTTTTAATTTGCAGTCCTAGGTCCCTTCTGACACCTAAAATTCTCCAGGAAACCTAGAGCAATGCTCATTATGAGTCTATCTGCACTAAGTTGGGTCCATAGTTTGAGCATTCCCTTCCAAGTATAATTCCAAGCATAATTCCCTAGTATATCTTTAGAACCTTGCCACTCAAAGTATGGTTCGCAAACTGGGAGTATTAGTATCATCTGGAAGTCTACTAGAAACACAGGGCCTCCAGCCTCAATCCAGACCTACTAAGTCAGAATCTGTACTTTAACAAGATCCTCAGGCAATCTGTATGCACATTAAGAGAAGCTCTACTTTAGAATTTTATTATTTGACTGCTACTTGTTAGTGATTGCTAATGAGTATGACTGAATTTTATTGAATTCAGAACACTTATGATCAACTGAAATATCTGCTTCTTTTATTTGTTTATATTTTTAATTGACCACACCTCCCTCTCTAAAACATAAGCTCTTTGAGCACAAGTACTTTCTCTGTTTTATTATGGTATCTGCAGCAAGTGGAATAGTGCTCCCACATATTAACATTCAACAAATATTTGTTGAATTGAACAAATGAACAAATGATCCATTATAGATAAAATGCATGCAGTAATAGAGGCCTGGCAGATCAAGTTCCATAATCCCATGGTATTGCCTCAGAACCTCAGCAGGTCATGCTGGGGCAGGCAGATGAGAGGGAAATTGAGACGTAGTTTAGGAGTTCAGAGATCATACTGCTTTGATAGCCCCCAGAGGAAACCTTGGCTGTCTAGAAAAGGACTGGTGGCTCCAACTTTCTTCCTTTGATTCTTTGAGAACGGCAGTTATCAGTCTTGCTGCAAGATGTCATGCATTCCAGTTGAACCAAAACAGTCCTTGAAAATACTGCTCCACATGGACTGCTGGAAAAGCAACCAGTGAGGTCCAGGAGCCTGAGGCTTGTTAGGCTGACCAACTTGTTCTGGTTTGCCTTGAACTGATCTGGTTTCAGAACTGAAAATCCCATATCTCAGAAAACCCCTCAGTCCCAGGCAAACTGGAACCACTGGTCACCCTACTTGACTTTGCTGGAGGCCATATCTACTGAGAGTCTCTGTCAAAGGGTGAAGGACTTGGAGCCTCTGACAGATATGTAGATTTTTAGGGAACATTTGTGATCTAACCAAGAATGTCCAACAGCAAAAACTTCCCTAGAGGCAGATCGCTTAAGTCCAGCCATGGGATGGTGGCTTAAATCCCACGAATTTCACAAAGGAATCCTTTATTTTTGTCTTTTTTATAAATATGGAAAGGGACAGACCCTTTTTCTCAAAATAGGATGGCTCACTTAAAAGCACCATCTTAGAAATCTTAGTTTTTTTCATCAGATGTTGCCCCAAAGTTGCTAATATTTGAATTATCTTAGAGGTACATGGCCCCAGGACCAGAGCAAAACCTTTCCAGAAATACTTTCACACATTAAAGACACAGGGGTTATTTTCCAAAATAAAATTCATTTCCAGATATAATTTTTATGACTGCCATTTCCAAATATGCTCATTTAGTTCTTTCTACCTAAAAAAAAAAGAAAAAGATAGATGGGATGGGATGGGGTTGGACTGTGGTGTTATAAATCAGGACCAGATGATTTCAATGTAAAGTGCTATAATTCAATTGGAATGCTTTTACATACACACAGCATTATTCAGCTATGTAAGTAAATAATATTACCTAATGATTTAATCTATAAATGGCCTGAGCTTCACATTTTTGTCATGAAGCTGTTGCCATGGTGGCCAGTGGTAACCATTCAAAAAACACAAGACTGTTCAAAGCTGGACTTTCTTGAATTCAAAAATAGGTTTTTATCAACATCTAGGGTTTAAATATTTTAATTTATTCCTTAAAACAAGTCCAGCAAGATATTATATAAGGTTTGTGAAACATATAGGGAAAAAAATCATTTAAAACAACAACTGTTCTGTTACAACTGTTGTGAGATAGTGGTTATTTTATATATTCCCCAACACTCTGCTTTAAAATACTATTGTCTCATAGACTTTATATAGAAAACACTGAACATGATATATGGTTCTATAATTGAAAAAGGCTAAATAAAGCTATTCCCCAGACTCATGTTTAATTGTTTAATATACCTGAGTGACTTTAGAATAGCTAAGTACTATATTACAGAGCACTTGATCATGACAAATGCAATTACCAACTGAAGTGCATTAGTATTTTCTGAACTGCATTTATTACTTTGATTGCAAAACAGTTTATGATTCCATTCACAAAGCATGATTTTCTTCTTGTTCACTCACTCATCTGTTGGACACTCATAGACTGTTTGCTTGTGATTATAGCACTATTCTTAACTGTGATGGTGCAACATACTGGTATGTCAGGCTTGATTATGAAGTGTGTTGAAAGAAGTTGGTACTAATTATAGGAAAGGGGTCCAAAGTTTACAAATTATTTACTTTTTAAAATAAATTAGAGTAGCTCTAGACTATCCAAGTCATTTTATCATGCTGTGCTTTCTGAAAAGAGAGAAAAGGAATGGGTTTTGAGCTAGTAGGGCAGGACTCGCCATAGCTTACTCTCTAAATTTTTGTACAGCAGTCTGGGGAGTGTGACACATAGGAAGGTAGTTGAAAGAGACTGAGTAGGAAAAACTGTTAAGAATGACTGGCCTACACTGTTAAAAAGAAAGAATTATGAAGCAGAAAAATTAGGGTGTTGTATGTAAAATCCAATTTATTCCTGCACTGAAGTTCAATGGAAAAAAGAAACTCTTGCTCCAATGTTCATTCAGAAATAGTTAAGGATTTATCAGACACTGTGTGTGACAATTCAGGTCCTATAAGAAGCATTCACCTTAACAGAGGCATAGTTACTCCTGCTGTTTACCTGTGCTTCCTTGAATTTCTTCACTTTGACATTCAGAGCACCATTGTTACTGTTGTTTTTAGCTTAAATAAATTGAAAAAATTTTTAAAGAAGGAGCATTCACCAAGATGGAATAGACATGCAAGAGATTTATTGGGGGAAATGGTTATAAAGTATAAAAGGTAAGGGAGTAGGAATAGCTAGGGAGAGTCTTCAGAACAATGCAGGTCTGACACACGTGAAAGGAGAGAAGGAAACATGATTAGGTGTAAAGGTCTCTGACCACACTGCAACCGTGAGAAAGTTTTAGCCAAGTCAATCAGGAGTCCCTGAGTGTAGTGGGTTGAATGGTGCCCCCTCCTGTCTGCCTGGAACCTGAAAATGTGACCTTATTTAGAAAAGGGGTCTTTGCAAATATAATTAAGGATACCAAGATGAGATAATTCTGGACTATCCATGTAGTCCCTAGATCAAATGACAAGTGTCCTAATAAGAACAGAAGACACAGATACACAGAGAAGAAGGTCATGTGAAAATAGAGGCAGATACTGGAAATATATAGCTACAAGCTAAGGAACACAAAGATTGCCAGCAGCTACAGAAAGCTAGGAAAGAAGAATGAAATGGATTCTCCCTCAGAACCTCTGGAAGGAACCAACCCTGCCAACACCTTGATTTCAGACATTGGGCCCCCAAACTGTGAGATAATATATTTCTGTTGTTTTAAACCATCCAATTTGTAGTAACTTGTGATGGCAGCCACAGGAAACTAGAATACTAAGTCAAAGTTGCTCATTAGAGAGGGCCTGCATCCCACAGGAATGGGCCAGCACAGCACTCTGTCATGTCATTACCTGGGAGCAGGCCCAGGAGAAGCATGGCCTCACCATGAATGCAACAATAAATCCAAAGGAGTGGTAGCTGGGGCTATCATTTAACTATGCTTCTTGAAGAAGATCTGGGTGATGCAGCTCCATGACTACCATGTTATGAAATATCAAAGAAACAAAGAATAGAGAATACAGTCTTTGTCTTCCAGAAGTTTCGTTGGTCAACCAATGGATGTTGCACAAATGGAAATAGAAGCATGAATATAACAAAGCAGGATTACTTTATGCATACATTCTGAGGGAATCCAAAACCATGGAAGGGTCAGCCCAGAATGAGTTGAATCTGGGAAGGCTCCCTAAATGAAGAAAGTGGTGCACTCAGATCAACGAATGGGAAGTAGGACAAATGGAATGAGTGCAGGCATACAGAAGAGGGCCAGCAGTAAGGATACAGATGAAAGCAAAGGGCTTGGCCTAGTTGTTTCTTGAAAAACTGTCTACAAAGAAAGAGATCAAGGAGGAAGAGATTTCACAAGGTAGGGAGTAGATCTGAAGGGAAAAGTGGGCAGAAACATAAAGAGACAAGAAGGCCTTCTTGAACCTTACATTTATTTATTTTATTTAAAAAAAAAACATTTCCCAGGTAACTTCAGACCTAGACCAGAATCCAAACAGCAAGAATCCTGGAAGCCCTAGTCTGCTGGAATGACAAAGATTTAATCAGGATCCAAAAGAAATTATTACGTTTATTAAAAAATAAATAAGGAGCATGGTATTTAGAGCTGGTAGACCCTTGCAACCCTATTATTTAATAATATTGGGTAAGCCACTGAAATTCTGAGGTAGATTTTCATGTGTTAAACAGAGATAATAAAATCTTTAAGTCAGAGTTATTGAGAGGATTAAATGAACCAGAGTATGTTAACGCACATGCATGCTTGATGGTGAACCATGCTATCATCTAAATTTGAGTTAAATACACTTAGGTATCCATAATCCCATCACTCAAAAACAATTACTATTAACTTTTTAGTATACAAATCCTTCCATATTTTTTCAATTTGTATTTGGAGATATATAGTGACATATTTTTCCTGCCTGTATTACCACTTACCTATACCCGCTACACAAATGAATTATCCAGAACATGTTTTTCCCCCTACATAATGTATTGTGGACATTCTTTTGCGTTAGTAAATAAAGATCTATAGCATTTTTATTGGCCAAATACGGTAGAGATTACTAGAGCTCACCCAAGTCTTGTTTTCGTCTTCTTCTGGGTACCCAGAAAAATACACATCCCAGATGCCTTGAAGTTAGGCAGAGCCATAGAACTAGTTCTGGCCAATGAGCTCTAGTGGAAATGATGTATGTCACTTATAGGCTGAGGCAGTGAAGAACCTTTGTATTGCTCTCCAGCCCTCCCACAGTGCCAATTCAAAGAAATGATGGAGCTAAAGAATGGAGATTGCCTAAAAAAGAAAGCTGCCCTTACTCTCAATGGATTTTGTGTGAACAAGGAAAAAAATTAGATGTAAAGCCTCCATGATTTCAGAATTTGCTTGGTATAGCAACATAGTCTAGCTTATCCTAGACTAATGGGTAATATTCCATTACCCATTTCTATGTGTGGACACATAGGCTGTTTCAAATTCCTCATTATTATAAGCATTCTACAATGAATATTTATATATATATATATACAAATATAATTTTTAATAAATTTACCTGATTGTATCCTTGGAACAAACTCCTAGAAATAGGATTTCTGGGTCAAAAGGTATGTATGTATGCTTTAACTTTTGATAGGTATTGACCAATTGCTCCTTCACAGAGGTTTCACCCAAATTGTAAAGCCTTATACATGTTTGACAAAACTATGTATTATCAACCAAATTTTAAAAATTAATATCTTTGACTGCTAATGAGGTTCAATTTTTTTCATATATTTATTGGCCATTTAAATTTCTTTAATAAAGTACAATTAATATCATAGTATATTTTTTCATTTGGCTGTTTGTTGTATAGTATTAATCGCTCTTGACATGTCAAGAATATCAACTCTCTGCTATATGTTCCAAATATGTTCTTTGTTTGTTGTTTGTCTTTTAATCTTACTTTTAATGTTTTGCCATATGGGCATCTTTACTTTTTACACAGGTAAAATTAAGAGTTTCCTTTACGGTTACGGATTTGGGTGTCTTGATTAGCTTTCTAATCCTTTCTATCTCAAGTTTAAAAAATACTCACCTGTATTTTATTCAAATACTTACAGGATTTTATTTTTCATAGTCAAATTATTAACCCATCTGGCAATTGTATGATAGGGCTCCTATATCACATATTAAATAATCTATCATTTTCCATTTGATTTGAAATAACACCTTATCACATAAAAATTCCTACATATTTTAATATGTTTATGTACTTCTTATTTAATTGATCTACTGGTCTATTCCTAAGCCAGTATATGTTATTTTATTTATTATAGGTTTAAAATTTACTAAACTTAGTGCAAATCTTCCTCTCAATTACTCTTTTGTAAAAAATTAGAACTTTCATAGCTATATTTCTAAATTAATTCATCAAGATAAATTAGAATAAATTTGTAAAGTTCTGTACAACAAATTATTTATTATGCAAATGAAATCTTTTGCAGAACTGCTCAGGTTGAAGCAATGGAGATGGGGGGGGGGGGGGCTAAAATCCCATCTGCTTGTCCACCACTGGATTCCTGCTGCAACGTCCAAGGAGCAATTTGAGAAATCACTGCTCTGGGGATTTCTCCTGCACTAAAGGACATCCTGTCCCATCAGAAAATGTTATGGGGCAACCAAAAACAGAGGAGACTCATGGTCTTGTCTTCAATACTGATGGCCTTGGTACCCTCACAAAATAGCCGAGGCTCCCACACCTTTGGATGCCTATAGCCTTCTGCTGCTTCTTACTACAGTTGCTTTGGCTGCAGGTGTTCATCCATCATGAGCTGATCTCCTCTACCCTTTTATCTGCTTTTCAGCTGCCCTAAATAATATCTTTATTGCCCCAATATTTGAACATCTGTTCCACATTTAAGATTTTCACTTAACGGTAGCTTTGGAATCATTTAAGTAACTAACCATTTCCATACTCAGCTGTAGGGAATATAAAATGTGAAACATTAAAAATGTGCTGTAGATGGAGAAGTGACAAGTATGTGGAGACTCACTCTCCCTGAATAAAAGGAGAAAGCTCTGTGATGTTCTGATTTTCTCAAGTTACATTTATGTCCTCAGCACCTGAGTTTGAAAAGTAAGGAATCTATCCTTCTAACTATGTCTGGGACATTTGTATTATTACTCACTAAAAAAGGTAGGACATTTACCACTGGTTTCTTTTTACCTCTATAGCATGGAATCACTATTTAGTGAACACGTTCTAGTCCTGGTAATGATAAAATGTAAATCCAAGTCATTAATTATGACTCTTATGCACCACATGTAATTCCTTTAGTCAAATTAAAGTTTCAAGAAAGTTGAATGGAAAGCCATCTTTCCCTTGTTGTGATGAATTTGAAATACATACAGTACAAATTAAAGATCACATTAATTTGTTAAAGCAAGGCAATTGAACATATGGAACATATCTTAGTGGAACAAATTTATTGGAATTTGTTAGAAGTAATTTAGAAGGCCTCCAGTTCATTCATTCATTCATCATTCATTAATTTATTCATTCATTTTTATTGACTGTCTAACAGAGAGTACCATTCTATATGCTAAGGATATAGTGTCCAGGATATATAGCAGGGGCAATGTTCATACTATAGTGGAGCTAACAGTTTAGTCAGAGAAATTTTTTTTAATTGATAAATAAGCAATAAATAAAAATATCACATACTGAATGATAAGTGCTATAACTAAAATTAAAATAGACTAGTATAATAGACATTGCCTCCTTTGAATTGGTTGGTCATGGGTACTTCTCTCTGAACATGACTTTAAGTAAGACACCCATATGAATATCAAGGAAGGAATCTTACAGGTAGATAGAAAAACAGGAACAAAGCCACAGGGTCAGGAGAATTTTGGTGAGTTTTGTAAGGCCACTGTGACTGGAATATAGTGAACAAGAGTGACCATAGTACAAGATGAGTTTCAATAGGTAGGGGCCAGATTACAGAGGACTTTGCAAACTGGTTTAAAGGTTTGAATTTTATCCAACGTATGAAGGGAAGCCATTGAAAGATTATAAGCAGATGAGTGAAATGTTCTGATTTACATTTATAATTCTCTGGCTGCTAAATAGAGAATTGATTAAGCGAGGCAAGATTGAAATGCTGGAGTAGTAAAGGGAGAAAATGATGATGCCGGGGAGAGGGAAAATTTGTTGGAAGGATGCTACTGAGTAGACAAGAGATGAAATGAAAAAGGATGGCATTAGAACATACTGTTCATTCATGACAGGAAGAAAAACAGACTAGTCTAGATTCAAATAGGTGAATAGTGACATTGGAAGAGTTTGGCAAATTTCTTGGAAGAATTGTTCTGATTGCTTCTATTTTTTCAGTGAAATAGGAAGAAAGGTCAGCACTAAGAGTAAGGATGGGGAAGGATGTGCTGGAAGTATAAAAAAGGGGAGAAAATGTAAAAGAGTAATATAGAAGAATGGGAGCATAAATGGTCATGGGGAGTGCAATATGATTGCCAGACAGCACCACAAAAATCCTCTTCATGTTAATAGTTATAAATTTAAAATGAGACCAGTCAATATGGATGTGCTTTTCTCCAGTCAAATTCAGCTATACAGTGGTACGTAGAGAATACAGAAAAATTGGAATTTACCAAGACTGATATTTGTCAAAGCCAGTGAAGAACAAGGGTGTTGACGATTTATGTAAGAGGGTGTTTTAATATTAGACTATGGAATATAAATTGGGTAAGGGTAGGAGTGAGGAAACAGTGGAAGCGTGAGCATAAGAGACAGTGAAAATGTTGTATGATAGATAGCTTGTAGATCCCAGAGGAATAGAAGAATTACTAGCATTAGAATACTAGAGGGAGTAAGCTAGAAAGATAGGTGATGGACAGAACAGAACTGCTGAAATTGAGATTATGGAGTAACTTCAGTTATTGGTAGTGATAAGGACTAAGATATAACTATGGGAGTGACTGACTGAAGTAGAGGAAAAAAGAAGAGGAGAGTAAGGGACTGAGAGCCCAGGTACTAGAAGGATCTTCTAACTGGATATTAATGGTGCCAAGAATTATGACAGGAGTAATGGGACAGCATAAACAGCTCTAATAAAACATAGTAAAGAAAAACAATGAAAATGAAAATAAAAAGACTGATAAGGAGGCAGAGAATGGAGACTGAGCATATATATGTATAGTTGATGTTTTTGATAGAGAACAAGCGTAATTAAAACAGAAGACTTAAATAAAAATATAATGGAATTGAACTTTCATTTCCAGAAATATGGCAGATTAGACCTCAAGAGGGGCAACTACAAGGCTGGGGAAAGTTTTTCCAAAATGGTTCTAAATCACTTACTGAGCTAACATGAAAATAAGGAATCTATATATTCCCAAAGCAAATGAAAGCAGGAACTCTTGGAGATGAATGAATTTCAAAGTTGCCTCTTCCTTGAGGAATCCTGACATGCCCTGGATACCTTGTGCCTCCAACTTTGTTGGGTATAAGGGATGCAGGAGATGAAAGCAAAGACCTGAGGCCAGCCTGAAGTGGGAGATCCACTTGGGGATCTCCACAAAAAGATGCTCTCTTAAGGCCATACTCTCAATACAAGGGTACCTGACAAACAAAATCCACACATACAGGGCAAGAAAATATGCCTGTCTTGAGTCTGGCATTAGGTGGAAAGAAACAAAAATAACCCCTCTTGAGAATTCCTAGCCATAAGACAGGCTTTATTTTGAGTTTTATTATGAATTCATGTTACAAGAGGGTGTATGGTCCAAATGAAAAACATACAAATTACGTGAAATAACAACAAACAAATTAATCCCCAAACCCACAAACAACAACAAAAGCTAAGAAGTTAAATTTAAGGAGGTTATATCAGAAAATACTGATAGGATAATATATATGGTGATTCTCTTTTTCATCCTTATTCCTGATTGTATTTTTCAAATTTTACAATAGAGGCTGCACTTAAACTGTAAACATATTTATTGATTTAAAAATTAAAATTATAAACAAAAAAGATTACTGATAATTTCACTACTTAGATAATTATTTTGAATTTTGATATATATTTTTACAAAGAAATACAAATTAAACGAAACAAAAACTAGTCCTCTCTCCCTTACAAATTCAGTTAGAAAACAATCCAGGAATCCCGATCAGAGTAGGAGGTTTTACTTGGTGGCCTTTAGGTTTTCAGTCAAACCTATTATCCTAGGATATTATACTTTAAAAAAAAAAAACCCTTTCTACTCAAAAATAAACTTGATTTTTAAGAATGTCATTTCAAACATGAAAAGTGCCCAGAGTGGGCTAATGGTTTTGGCTTTTGGTTGGGAAAGTGAATTTACAAGTAAAGAGTTAGGTACTTTGTGCCTAAAACTTTTTAACCTTTACTTGTGGGTTGAAAGATTGGAAGGCATTTGCCCTATAAATTGTAATAGCCCCAAGGAAGCCATTATACTCTAAAGGTCAATGCTCTATGAAACACATTTTAGTAAGTGGAGTTCGTGATTAAAAAGAGAAGAAGAAAGAAAGAAAAGAAGTAAATTCTCCCAGTTCAATCCATACAGAGGTGCTCTATAATGTTCCAAAGATAAATTCCTTCAGAGTCCCTTAGCTCATTTAGCTAAATAGGACACCTTGATGTGTTTTCACTCTCATTCTGTTTTGCAATTTAATAGTCTAAAGTTTGAGTAATGATTACACACACACACACACACACACACACACACACACACGGCACTAATTTTGTCAACGAAGAAAAGGCTTTAAAAAGAAGACTTCAAAAATCCCAGATCTATTAGAGATGCTTGTTAAAAATGATGTCACAAGTTGTTTCATATCTCTATTAAGTAAAATTATAAAAGAAAATAGTGAAAAGAGAGTAAAAACATCAACTTCTCAACAAACGTTCACATGGTTCTCCCTTAAGAGATAGCCCATGTACACAGTATCCTTGTCACGTTGGATAAGTTAACAAAAGTTTAGAAATAATAATATAAATTAATGTCAGCAATATACCTGTGTGCTTTAGTCGAAATCATGTTGCCCTGGGCTTGAATGAAACATCTGCTATTTTTAAATTGTGTGACATTAATTCATCTACTTAATTTCTCTGGCTTCAACTTATATTTTGAGGTAATTATATTACTCTTTAAAAGTAATACACACATGGTTAAAAATTTAAACTTACAATATAATGTGCTATAAAAAAGTATGTGTTCATCTCACCTTAGCCCCTGGTTACCCTCCATAGAGGCAAATACTCTTAATATCTTGAGATGATTCACTCCAGAGAGATCATATATGGATACAAGCATACATGCACACATATTTTAGTATATCTCAATCTGTTAGGTTTAAATGATATATTATTTTAATAAACGTTTCTTTAATGACTGACAAGACTGAACATATCTTCATTTAATTAAAAGCTGTTTGAATTTACTTTTCTATAAACTGGCTACTAATGTCCTTTCCTCATTTTCCTCCTAGTGGTTTTTTTTTTTTTTTTTTTTTTTGTGGTATGCGGGCCTCCCTCTGCTGCGGCCTCTCCCGTTGCGGAGCACAGGCTCCGGACGCGCAGGCTCAGGCTCCGCGGCATGTGGGATCCTCCCAGACCGGGGCGCGAACCCGGTTTCCCTGCTTCGGCAGGCGGACGCGCAACCACTGCGCCACCAGGGAAGCCCCTTCCTCCTAGTTTTTACATATATTTTCCAATTGATTCCTAAGAACACTTAACATATCTAAAAACATAGCCCTTTATTATATACCATATGTTTTAAGATGTTACAAATATTCTTCCCAGCTTGTCGTTGATTTTATTTACAAAAGTCTAAGGCAGGAATGTTTAATTTTTATGTAGACATATTTATCATCTTTTATGGCTTCAGCTTTTGTGTCATATTTTAAAAGGCTCTTCTCATTCCAAGACTAATTTTTAAATTCTCATATAATTTCTTTTAGTACGTTTAGAGTTTCCTTTCGTAAAGTTAAATCTGTGATCCTATTGGATTTCATTTTGGTATAAAGCCTGAGGTAGGAATTAATTTATTATTTTCCAGAAGGCCAGGCAATTGTTCATCATTAGTTATTGAATAAGTCATTTTTTGCAGGGGGGGGATGAATTTGAAATGCTTCTTTTATAACAAGCTACATTACCATGAGGCTTTTGGTATATATCTCAACTCTTCATTTGTTCCATTGATGTTCCGTTTTTATGCACCAGTAAAAATTTGTTTCAATTAATGTAGCATTATATTTTAATACCTTGTAGAACCAACTTCACCTCAGATATCTTCTATTTCTAAATTGTTGTCTATTCATAAAATTATTTTTGTGTTAGTTTCATTGTGATATTAATGTAAAAATTAATAAATGGAGATTTGCCACCTTTAAAATATTAAGACTTCTTATCAAAAACGTATATAATTATATTTGTTCAATTCCTATTTTGTCTCTCTGTATTCTTTTAAACATATCTGTACCCTTTATATATATCTTGACCATTTCTTAAGTTTATTGTTATCACATTTTATCATTTTGTTCCCATAACAAATGCTACTTTTATTACTTTATATTTTAAAGTAACTTCCACTTGTACATAAGAAAATATTTGGTTTGTGTGTATTAATGCTATAGCCAGCTCTTTTACTTATTGTTGGTAATGATATTTTCTAGCTATACAATTTAATCATGTATGTAAATAATGATAATTCCATGTCATCGCTTCAAACTTTTGTATTTGTTTCTCCTTTCTAATTGTACATCTAGGATCTCTACAGCAATGACAAGTAATAATTGTAATAGTAGACATTATTATGCTTCTCCTGTTGAAAATATTTCTAGCAGTTTCACTATTAAGCACATGCAGGCTTTTGGCTGTAAATCAGACAGTTATTAAAAATGTCTTATTTTTTATAAAGTTTTTAATAGCAATGGATTTTAAACTTAAATACCTTTACACACTTTCTATGTATGATATTATTTTTCCCTTCTGATATAATAGTAACAAATTATATTAATAATTTTTCTAATATTCCTAATTTCCTTTCTTGGTCGTGATGTATTCTTTTAAAGTAATGTTGGATTTTGATTGCTAATATATTCTTTTGGATTTTTCCATCAATATTCACAAGCATGGTTGATATGAAGTTTTCTTTTACTATGCAGTCAGATTTTAGTATGATTATTATGATGGGTAATATGAAAAATGGAAGTTTTTCTTCAATCTCTGCTCTGGAATCATTTTGAAAGCATTGGAATTTTCTGTTCCTTAAAATTTTTGGTAGGCTTCATATATAGTATTACTCTGAGCCTGATGCCTGCAACTTTTTGACAACTTTCATCATTTCTCTGAAATCGTCTATATAGATTTTCTCTACACTTTGAAGTTATTATTGGTGATTTAACTTCCTAGAAATACCCATTTTGTTTAGATTTTTCAAATCCATGGGTATAAGGTTGAACAAAGATACATCTTATTTCTTAATTCCTTCGCTAACTGTTTAGGTTCTCAACTTAATTTCTCATTTTAGATATTTGTGCTTTCTTCATCTCTCACCATTTAAAAATATCGTGGTTTATCTATCTGATTAAATTTTTTAAATGACAATTTTTTGAATTTATTAGTTTTACCCTTTTACAGGGGTTGTTGTAACTATTCCAAAATTTCACATTTTATTTACCAGTTCCTAAATTCTGATTTCCTTAGATTTATTCTGTTGATGACCACAATTTCTTATTCTGAATGCTTCATTCAGTTATTTTTACTCCTTATTTCATAATTTTTCTTTGAAGCTTGGTTTTACCTCTGATCAACTTTTTGTGTCCCACAGATTTCAATATGTAATGTTTTCAGTATTTTGGGTTTTGATCTCTTCTCTCATCTGAGAGTGTTTTAAATAAAATTTTAAAATTTTGGAGAGCCCTAAGTTTCTTTATTTTACTAATATAGGTATTAATTACTAGTTTTAGTTCATTGTGGATAAAGCAAATGAAACAAAAGTAACAATTTTGAAATGTATTCAAATTTTTAATGGCCTAATAAATGGTCATTCTTAAGGAAAAAACCCATGTGTATTTGAGGGAAAAAAAGGCATATTTCCTGAATGGAGTTTAATATATAGATCAATTAGACCTACTCTATTAGTTTTATTTTTATATTTCATACTTTTACTTGTTTTGGTCTACTTGATTATTTATGGATTAAAGAAGATGAATGTTGATTATTATTGTGTATTGTGTAGATATACACAATAGATATTTATCATCTATGTTTGTTATAGCTTTGCTTTCGGAATCTTTATGGTATGTTAGGTATTCATGACTATTGTACCCTCCTGTGGATTATGGCATGTCATTAAACAATGACTTTTTAGTCTTATTTAATGTTTCTTTGCTGTGAATTCAACCTGGTCTAATATCTTAGCCCCTGCATAATTTTGTGTTTTCATATGCCTGACACAGGGTGTTTACCCTTTTACTTTCAACCATTCTGAGACACATTGTTTAGCATATAGTTGAATTTTTATTTGTGAGTCAATCTGAAAGTCTTTTCATAGGTGAGTTTATAACATTTGCCTTTACTGTGTGTTGGTTTCAATTCTGCCATTGTATTTTAATTCTGACTTTTAGTTCTGTTTTTGTCTTTTCTATTTTACTACATTTTCTTTTCTATTTTACTACGTTTGCTTTAATGCATGTATTCTTTAAAATCTGTTTTTCCTTTTGTCTTTTACATTCTAATCACTGGTCTGAGTTTGCTTTGCTGTATTTTTGTACACATATTTTCCTTTGAAATTTGAAAGGCTTATCATCTTTGTTACAGTTTCTAGCGTTTACCTTTATAAATATAATCATATAGAATATGTTTAATTCTATTTTTAAGACACATTAAGATGACTTTCCACTATGAGTGATAAATTAAATATACTTTCACTTCTTTACACTTCTCTTTCCACCATTTGATTATTATCCTTAGTTCTTCTAATAGTTTTCTTAACACCTTTAAATGATATTCTGAATTCCATTTTAGGTAATGTGGCAAACAAGCGATCATGAATGTGTTTCTAGTACAGGACAATTAAAAATGTTGGATACAATCTTTAGCCCTTAAGTGAATAACTAAACTAGCAAGAAATTGAGCCCCTAAGCATGAGAAAATATATCCTTAGAGAGTAAACATAGTACTGTCATTGGCAGCAACTTCAGGAGCATCCAATATTTGCTGATGGTATGAAGTTTAATGGGTCACTTCTGGTTAGGGGATTGAAGGCTAAGGAAGATTTTGACTGAGAGACTCCTGCATGAATCCAGAACCTCCCGAAGTGACTCTTTCAATGAAAGGGTAAAGATATTATTATTATATAATAATATTATTGATTATAATTTATTAATTAATAATGTATTAATTAATTGACACACAAAACAAGCAGCAGTGGAGAAGAAATGTTTAGCTATCTTAGACTTGGTTCTAAGTAGAGGGGTTTGGGAAAATTTTTCCCCGAGAATTCAAAATCATAAGCAAGTCTTTACAAGGGTTTGGTGATGGATTTCAAAGTATTCAGTGATCTGAAAAACCCAGAGCTAAGAATTTAATTTGAACTAGTCCTGGCTAGGCAATGCCCCTAGGTGACTGTCAGAAACAAAAATAAATCATACATAACGGAGAACACTTTAAACTTGAGTCTCAAAAAATTCCTTCAGCCAAAATTCCAAAGAACAAGGGTTAATGAAAAATATATTAAGTGAGGAACTAAACCACCATGAGCAAGAGTCAATAGAATGTAAAAAAAAAAAACACCCCACTATATATTAAGCCCACTAAGACCACTGGACTAGAAATTATTACATACAGGATATAAAATAGGTACACTTGAAATCCTTAAAGAAATACAAGACTCAAGTGTAACTAAGAAACAAACGACTATGAAAAATGACCAGGGAAGATAAAAAATGTACCAAAGAGCTTTTAGAAATCAAATTAGAAACTCAGCGGACTAAATAATAGATTGGACTCTAACAGCTGATTGAAAATAGTGAAGATAAAATCAGTGAACATGGAAGGCAGAGTAAAGAGGTCTATTAAAAGCCTAATCAGACTTCCTGAGGGAGATAACAATTAAGGAAAGACAATATTCAAAATGACATTGGCAATTGGGAGATTGGGTTTGACATATACACACTACTATATATAAAATAGATAACTAATAAGAAACTGTTGTATAGCACAGGGAACTCTACTCAATACTCTATAAAATGGCCTATATGGGAAAAGAATATAAAAAAAAGAGTGGATATATGTATATGTATAACTGAATCACTTTGCTGTACACCTGAAACTAACACAACATTGTAAATCAAATATACTCCAATAAATTTTTTTTTAATGACATTGGCCGAGAATTTTGCAGAATGATGAAAACACAAACCCTCAGATTCACAATCCCAATGAAATTCAAATAAGTTAAAGAAAAAAAGACACCTAAATACACAGTGAAACTGTGGATTGCCAAGACAAATTCTTAAAAGGAGCTAGAGATTAAAAACAACAACAACAATCTGCCTGCCAATGCAGAGCACACGGGTTCAAGCCCTGGTCTGGGAAGATCCCACATGCCGCGGAGCAACTGGGCCAGTGAGCCACAACTACTGAGCCTGCGCATCTGGAGCCTGTGCTCTGCAACAAGCGAGGCCGAGATAGTGCGAGGCCCGCGCACCGCGATGAAGAGTGGCCCCCGCTCGCCGCAACTAGAGAAAGCCCTCGCACAGAAACGAAGACCGCAACACAGCCAAAAATAAATAAATAAATTTATTTTTTTTAAAAAAACACAACAACAAAAACAGATAACTTAAGTGGAATGACAATTTGATTGACACCATCAGAAGATGGGGATAATATCTTCAAAATGCTAAGAGAAAACAATTGTCAACCTAGAGTCACACAGTCAGTGAAATATCTTCCAATGTGAAATTAGTACATTTCTCACAAACTAAAAGATCTCTCTTCTAAAGAAATTTCTAAAAACTTTGACACACACATACACACACACACACACACACACACACAAGATTCCAAAAGGAAGGGCTAAGATGCAAGAAAGAATGCTAAGAAGAGACATTGGTAAACATGTAGGCAAATCTGTACTGAGAACAATCATGTCCTGGTTGTGGTGTTAAAAACAGAAATTTTTTTCATAGAGAATTTTAGAAGACTATCACATTTTATGAGACACACTCTGGGAAATGCTACTGATTAATGCCAGGTGGGGTGCCAGAACCAGCCTCTTTGCTGATGTGGTTAGTGAGTACAGGTGCCCACCCACTTATCCTGAAGTATTCATTTTATGGATAAAATTATTGGTTATAATAGTGCTCATCAGTCTGGCAATCAATTTGTTGAACTATGAATGCCATGGGTATGCCTTATAAAAAGCTAGGAGTCACAGCCGTGCAAAACTATGAGAATTAGTCTCTTAAATCTTGACATATTTGTATTAAGGGCCAGAGAAGAACATGGCAATGAATATAGTATAAAACCAGTTATATCATCATTGAACTTTTACATCCTTAACTACCATGATGAAATTCTAAGGTTCCTCTGTTTTTTAAAACATAAGAAAAATCATTATAATACCATCATGAGATCATTTCTAACCCAGTGGTGTCAGTCATTACTACCAGTTGAAATATAGTTATGCCTTTCAGCTGTTGCTTAGTAATGATATTAAGTCTGAATTTTCTTGCAAAAGCAATTTATTCATGTCACCACTTACTGCTGTAAGCTTGTTTATGGCTTTTTAAAATGGGATCTGTTTCACCATTTGGTTCTTTCTTCAGCACATTTTGCTTTTTGTAAAACACATACATTTCCACAATGCAATCACAAAAGATGACAAAGAAGAAGAATTGAACTAGAATGTAAAGTAACTTCCCAAAGTATTTACATATGATGACCAGATTTACAAAGAGGGAAGGGGAAGCACATTACAACCATAGAAGAAATGTTCAGAATCCTATAAAAATCCTGAATTATGATATCAAAACCCTCAAGTAAATACTTTTTGCTCTTGCCTACTTCCAGTTGTGAAAGTTGAAATATAATTACTAAAGTTAATCAACACTTATGCTAATATAAATTTTTTATTTTGCCTCTTGAAAAGGAAAAATCAGGTGAAATAAAATCTCAAGTTCTGTGTCTTGATTGTGGAGGTGAATGTGATAAAATTACAGAGAACTATATACACCCTTTATACCAATTTCAGTTCCCTGCTTTTGATATTGTAGTACTGTTACCTAAAATGTAACCAGTGGGGGAAATTGATGAAGGGTATACAGGATTTCTCTGTATCATCCCTGAAACTTCCTGTGTATCTATAAGTATTTCTAAATAAAAAAGCTTTTTTTAAAATCTATTTCCTCACCTCTCAATTTTAAAAAGGATGAAGACAGGGATTTTTCTTCAATTCTGGGGAAAATGCAGTGCAAACTTGGCTTTCTGATCTCCATTCTGAGGGTTCATCACCTCTCCCAGGTGTCTCATCTTTCCTTCAAAATGCCAACTGCCAGTGTAAGAAGGACTCTTCCCACCTGAGCTCACAGACACAAATCCCAGAGCCCATATACGTCTCAGCAAAGCAGATACTGCAAGCTTGTGAACGAGTAACGTAAAGGGTAAGAAAACAAACTTACCTCATTTATATTGCCTGTCAGTTCATCCTTGCCACAATTAAATAACCTGCTACTGCCCATCAAATCATTAACCCCTTTATGTATGTAATCTCACTAAATCCTCTCTACTCACCATGGGACTGATAAGATCATACTTATTTACATTTGGCCATAGGCCCAGGCACCATGTTGCTTGGCCAGAGATTCAGAATTCATTTAAGCTCTAATCTCCAAAAAACATTTGAGTAGCCAGATAAAAATTGTGCTTAGAGAACTCACAAAGGAGGAGATGTGAGCACAGGATCTATAATACTAAGATTTTTCATTTCCTGAAGGAAATAATGCCATTTGCAGGTCCATGGATGGACCTAGAGATTATCATACTAAGTGAAGTCAGAAAGAGAAAGACAAATACCATATAATATCACTTATATGTAGAATCTAAAAAAATTATATAAATGAACTTATTTACAGAACAGAAACAAACTCACAGACATAGAAAACAAACTTATGATGTGACACGTTTTTAATGAAAAATATCATAATTATTAAATGTACATAGTTACATAAAGTGTGAAATAGAGTATTTGTACACCTGATTCACTTTGCTGTACACCTGAAACTAACACAACATTATAAATCAACTATACTCCAATAAAAAAAAATTTTTTAATGAAAAAAAAGAAAACAAACTTATGGTTACCAAAGGGGAAAGGGGTGGGGGGAGGGATAAATTAGGAGTTTGGGATTAACAGATACATACTACTATATATAAAATAAATAAACAACAAAGTCCTATTGTATAGAACAGGGAACCATATTCAATATCATGTAATAACCTACAATGGAAAAGAATCTGAATCACTTTGCTGCACACCTGAAACTAACACAACATTGTAAATCAACTAAACTTCAAAAAAAATCTTTTTTTGTTTCCCATTGCTGGGCATTAAGTTATGTATTTTACAAGGGATATCTCATCTGATTCCCCCAATAACCTATGACATAAGCCCTTTTATCATTGTTAGTTCTTTCCTCTTTAACAGAGAAGGAAACTGAGGCTTAAAGAAGTCAAGGACCCTGCTGAGACAAGTAGAAGACCTAGGATTTGAATCCAGGGATTCTCAATTCATAGCTCTGCTCTTAATGACCTTGTAATTTTGGTCAACACTAAGAACATCGTGGATGTGATAAAGCAACATTTTCGGTATCATCGGTATAGATATCACCCAGACCTAAGTTTCCAAATAACTAATAACCACAGAATACGAGTTCATTATTTCATCCACTCATACAATAGAGAATGTTACCAGATGGTCTGAAAAAATAATTCCATAGTTATATGTTTTATTAATATCACATATTAATGCTAATATTGTTTATTAATATTTATCTATATTAAACATTTCCTTACAAAATTAAAAAGTTTTTAAACAATAGGACCTCTTAGAAATTGTAATATTCAATTATGTGTTGTAAATCTTCAAGATGGGAGTATATATATTTCTCGAGCATATTTAACCATGGAAAATTCCTCACCCCCTTCCATGGCACATCTTTTACATTTTTGGACACTAATTTCCATAGAACTCAGCTGGAGAAATAATATCCTTCCTCTATTCTAGATTATGCTTTTGTTCTCTTTCCCCAGAGAAGTCTTGATTTTGTGCCATCACTGCTTCTGATTCATTACTACCTTTGCATTCTACTGTCTTCTTTGAGTTTTTCTTTCTTTTTATTTCTTATTCCTTTTTTCTCCCTTTTTGGGACTCTCCCTGATTCTCAGCTTTGGCAAGAGTGGGTTTGACTCCTCAGCCTCAGTGAGCACTGAGTGTGCACCTCGCTTCTGGCTGGTCCAGACAGCAGATCTGTTCTCACACTGCAACTGGGACCCTTTCTGGCTATCTTTTCTATTGTTTTTTTTTTTTTCCCCAGAAAAATGACATTCTGAACTGTTCTAAAGCAACTGATGTTATTTTACTGGTACTGATAAAACAAGAGAACTGGATAGTGTATGGTAAATTAACAGATCCTTTACTTATATTAGACTATATATAATACATATTTACTTATATTAGAACCTTGCATGATAAATTTGACATCTTCCTACAGACACTGAAGAGACAGTAAACATGTAACACTGAACACTGTGGAAAGCTAGATAAAAAAGCTAGAGAAAACTTTTATACCAGAAGATCCAGTGCCTGTATTTTGTCATGTGAACTAAGAAGTTCACCCTTTAAAGCACAAAAAAGAAGCACTTATAACTGCCTTACATTTCATCAAGCCGATTAAAAAGAAAGGCATTTCATTTTGGGGACTTCAGATTATAGCAGCATTAGGTTTAACAAGATAGGTGTATTTTGTGATAATAAAAGTCCATTTCCTTGTAATAATAAAAGTACCAAACTTTCTCTTCTTTCCATTTTGAACTCTATTTATTTTAAGAGTAAGGAAGAAAAGAAAAGTGGGAATTATTAATAGCAGACTGAAGCTAATGATAATATAAGCAAAAAAAAAATTTAATTTTAAGATTCAGAATATATTTCAATTCACACAGAGTGGATAATAGCATACATTAGAAACCTTGAAATATATAAAATTCTAATATTAATCAAAATTATTTGTAGCATATTTCTTAACTTTATTAATGAATATTTTTAATTGGCCTTTAGTATAGAATTTGTGATGAAAGAAATCATAAGAAAATCATGAAACACATTCAATTGATTTTGTGACTATTTTGCTAAAATCATGAGCCTTTAAAAATAAAAATTAGAACATTCTGCTACTGTAATTATGATTTTGAAATGAAATTGTCTTTAGTACATTTTGCTAGTACTAAAAGTTATCTGAAAAGTTATCTGAAGTATTTGTTCCCTAATATTTTGCTTATGACAGTTCAATTTAAAGCAGAGAGTTCCTTCTTCCTTGAAATGAACTAATTTTAATCAGACTACTATTCCTCCATTTGCTATTCTTGTAAGGCTTCACCAGTTTTAAGTGACTGCTGATGACTTGGGTAATGGAAAGTTTTAGAGGGCTGTGAACAAAAATAACAAATGCTAATTAAGGCAGAAAACAATGGAGTTTCATATTTATAAACATAGAGAGAAATTTTATATTTTACTAGAATGTGAAAAAAGGCATGAAAGCCCCATTCAGGTTAATATCTCTTGTCAATAGTATCTTATTTTTACCTATTATTTAAATTGATCTTCTCATATTTCCCCAATACCAAAATTGAAATATAATTCATTCCTTTGCTTCCCAATAAAACGTGATTCATAGAAAACACACATACATAAATCAATTTTGCCTTTACTCAACTCTAGGACTGCCAGATAAAATAAAGGTCACCTGGTTAAATTTGAGTTTCAGATAGACAAGTAATTTTTAAAGTATAATTATATCCCAAATATTGCATGGGACATACTTACACTAAAAACTAATTAAGTATTTATCTGAAATTCAGATTCAACTAGGCATGTTGTATTTTTATTTACTAAATTTGGCTCTAGTTAGCTCCTTATTTCTACAAATCATAGAAAACTCCACAAAGTAGCACTCTTTTTTGTTACATAAAAATCCAGATATAGGAAACTAGTTTCATATACAGAATATGTAGAAGGAAACATATACAGGCGTCCAAAATTGCAGGAATTTTTAGCTATTTCTAATTGGGTCATGAAAGATAGTAGAATTCTAGAAAACAAAAAGACATTGCTTCAAACAATCAGGCTGCAATAATTAATAAAAGTTTAGCACCTTCATTCTAATCTAAATTAGAGTGCCTGAGAAAACTAGCACATAATTTGTCAAGATCTAAGGCAATTACTTAAAGAGAGGAGCAGGTGTAATTGAGCATGCAATCTTGTCATCTTGTCATTCCAAGAGCAAGTAGTTTCTGCCATTGAGGAAGTGTGACTTTGCCAAAAGCATTTGTTGAAACCTTATTTGTGGATGCTCTGGGGAAGGAGGATATTGTCAGAGGGAGGGTCCAGATTGCAAACATAGGAATGTGGCCTCCAAGGTCAATTAATATTAGAAAGTACCCTGGCCAGGGCTGAAAAGTAATACTTCACTTGATGAAACTCAAGAGTTAAAAGATAGAAGACACATTACTTGTTTAGAGAAGTGATCAAGATTTTTAAAAATAGATGGCAATACTTGGCAATTTAACTGTAACTACTTATCAGGTGTTCTTGTTAAGTCTACCATATCCTCCGTTGTTTTTCATGGGTTTTTTTATCTTAATTTTCTTTTTAACTATACAAGATTTACAAAATCAAGCTATTTGATAGGACTACAGCATTTATTTTGCATGATTTCCTTTTTGATCATTTCTTAACACAAACAGCAAATACCTTTAACACCACCTAAAAAGAGTTACCTATATTTCATGATAAAAGACTTTCAATTAACTTCTGAAGTTTAAAGTAAAGAACTGTCAATTATCAGAATAGTGAACTCTGAACCTCGAGCAAACTGAAGATCAAGTTAGCACATCAGCCTCCATCTAACAGAATTCAAAATGCTTTCCTGGAGTTAATATATGCATTACATATTTTCAAGGAGAATAAAATGACAGGTTCTACAAAGGTTGCCTTAACCAGAGTACTGAAAAACGTTATTTAGCAAGAATATAACTCAAAACATGCACCCATACAAAACTGATGATTTCACTGGATGGGATTTCATTGGATGGATGACTTCACCTCAAAATGCTGATGTTGGGGTCAGTTTTGCTCAACACTGTCCTCACCCCAAATAACCTGAGTCCTTAAACAATTTACAGCTCCTTACATGGGGTCTTTCTTGGGGTTTCTCCTTTCCCCTTTAAAGGCACTTTTTAAAAATTATGCCATTACATTTATTTAAAAATTTTTTTTCAACATTTGAAATTTAATTAATGTAATCCACTGTATTAACAGTCTGAAGAAGAAAAGCTGTATAATCATATTAATTTACACAGAAAAAGCATTTCACAAAATGTCCTTTAAATGTATTTCAATTCAAATCCTGCCTTCACTGAAATAGCATGAAAGGAACCTCCAGGCCATGGTGAAGATTTTTTTCCTTTCAAGACAACAGGCATTTGCTAAGTTTCAAGGAAGCACCTGTACTAATTGTATTTCCTGCTCATGTGCTGCTTTTGTTTGCAATAAAAGAATTCATCTCAGGTGAGTTAACCTTGCTTTTTAGAGAGGGCATCTGCAGTTATCTTGGTGCGGATTGTAAATCAAAACATGTTGAGCCTTTAAAGAGGGAAATAAAGAGGTGCTGACAAGAGGGGATGCCAGTAGGATTAGGTGACTTTCTCACCACTTGTATTATCAGGACAGAGAACAACTGAGTCACATTAAATTACAGGGGGGAGAAAGAGTCCCAGAAATTCCACAGATGGGAGGTTGACTGGCATCTTCAGTAAGCCTGGGAAGAGGAGGGGTCTGTGAGGCCTGAAAACCCTCCTTAGCCTCAGGCTTCTATAATTGACCAAGATTTTTTAGCTTGTGATTTGATCCAGCCATACCCTGTTAGAGGCACTTGCCCCCAACTGAGACCAAGGCTGGAGTGAATAAGAATTAGGTGACTCACTGGTATGTACAATACATGTGTTCACATCTATTAGGATAAATGACACATCTCTCACTTTAAGCACAGGCAGCTAAAATTGTCATATTCTGAAAATGACAACTGTTATTTATTTATTGAGAATATTTATACAGGTTCTTCCTGGGCACAGAAAATGCATTTTCAGCAGCACCATGACACTGGGCTGTCACGTGTCTAGAGCAGAAGGTAGAAAACCATTAGCACCAGCGGAGACAAAGCACATGTACTTGGGGCAGCAATCTGTAGGAGTGTAGATTTAGAAGGTTGAATGCAGCAGGTTTTAAAGTGAGGTCCAAGTCATTATCTTAACAGGGTTTCAAGCTACTATGAAGAAAAAAGGATTGTTTTTTCCACACAGTATGGTTTCATTAATTGCCAAAGGGCCAGTTTTGAGGCATTGAATAATTTGGTCAAAGGGTTCACTTTATACAGCTCAGGGAGCATGTTGGTCAGCTGGCAAAAGAGAGGTGGAGAAAGATTCAGGAGCGGAGGCAATGGTTTTCAGCTCATCTCATCATGGTGTGTATTTCACACATCACAGTCCTTGGGTAGGTTCTTTATTGAACCTCTCATAGTAGGTCAGGCTCTCTTCTGCTTTTTGCTATAATTTTCCCAGTATTAAAAGAAGCACAGGGCTTCCCTGGTGGCGCACTGGTTGAGAGTCCTCCTGCCAATGCAGGGGACACGGGTTTGTGCCCCGGTCCGGGAGGATCCCACATGCCGCGGAGCGGCTGGGCCCGTGAGCCATGGCCGCTGGGCCTGCGCGTCCGGAGCCTGTGCTCCGCAGCGGGAGAGGCTGCAGCGGTGAGGGGCCCTAAAATGGTGTTTCTCCAAGCATAGGCCCCAGTTCAAATTGCTCATTCCTGGGTCCCATCCCAGATCTACTTAATCAGAATGTCTGAGAGTGAGGTCTTGGAATCTGCATCTTTACCAAGTTTCCTCAGGTGTTTCTTTTACATACCAAAGATTGAAAACTAGTAAGGATCTTGGAAGAATAGAGTAAGGTTATGGAAACAAATGTGTTCTGAGCTTCGTAGATTCTAAGGGGTGGCTTACACTGCATTTACAACAATAAATATTGCTTGATGGCAACTCAGATTCATCCATTTTGTCTACACGCACCCCAAATTTCTAAAAGGTCACTGTACTTTCCTATATTATAAATGTGAAGGAATAAGCATAACATTTTCCAGATAATACTTTAAGTATAATACATACACATTTTAGAAAAATTCAATTAAGCATAAAACATTTCTCTTACAGCCCCCCTTGGACTAGTTTTTTTGTACATTGGCCTTTCCCCAATCAAAGGAATGGAATTTGCAGATCCCATAGTGTGCCATATGGGAGACTGACCTATCTCATATTGCTACAGTAAGTCCTAGGGAATAATCCTTCTTAGAAATAGGTTAATGTCTCTTGGAAATGGAGTTTTAGCATGAATATTGAACTGCATGTATAAATTTAAGTTCAGGCCATTATTTTATTTGAAAGGACTAAAATCCAATGTCAAAGTGCTATTTTTTCTTTTTTCCACTAAAAATATGTTTTTCTTATTATCAAAATAAAAGATCCTTATCAGCAAAAAATTTTAATGATACAAATAAGTATTTTTTAATAAAAAAAAAAATCTTACAATCATACCTGCCCAAGGACAACTACTGTCAACACCTTAGTACATATACATCCATATCTACATATGTAAATAGACTCCTTTTTTTAAAGTAAAACTGGGATTTTACCATTCATATTATATCTTGTTTGTTTCATGCAAAAATATATTGCAACCAACTTTCAAATCAATAAATATACTGTTATGGAACACTTTTAGATGTTACATGCATCTGTTGTGTGGATATGTAATAATGTATTTAACCAACACCTGACTTTTAAATATTTGGGTTATTTCCAATTTTGCTATTATAATCAGTGAGATAACGTTGTCAATCAAAAAGAATTTGCTGTATGGTCTATCTCTTATGTGAAAAGGATTCGCAAAACTGTAACAACCAAATGCTATTAGAAGTAGGTTATAAATGCGCTTATGGATCCTGACATCAGGCCGAAAGCAGGACAGTCCCCAAGAGTCATTCCTTCTCATTTCCCTGCCTTCAAACCAAGAGCTCCTTCCCACTCCATTCCCCATCCCTTGTCCTCTGAGAATTCTGGGGATATGAGAGACACCCCACCCCCACTTCCTTCCCCAATATTAGCTTGAAGCTTTAGCTATGTATTTAGCTATATACTGCATTGAGCAGAGAAGCACTGAGGAACAAGGCACAACCTATCCCCAAATGGCACATTAAGTCACACCTATTGGGTCATCGCCCAGAGGTCCAAAGGCAGATTTTTCATGACTTTAACGAAGCTTAAGTTTCAGTGGCCTCTTATTTGCACAGCACCTTCCAAAGAGTTTGCTTTTTAAAATTTGCAAAATTATTCTAACATGGAAAACAAATTTGGAAAGATGTTTTGGGATGCTTCAATAAAACAAATAAAAATTTACCTACAGCATCCTCCTGATTTGTATGCTTATGAAGGGTACCATTTTCATCCTTTGTAAATGTATTTAAAAACTAAAAGGAAATTTAGGGAAAAAATTAATGGAATATGAAGTTAAAAGCAATAAAGATGAATGATGAAATCAATAGAAATTCTGATACAAAGAGCAATGTAAAAAAAACTTTGAGATGAAAACAAAAGCAGTAATTGATTAAAGGGATATATTTCAATGGTGTCATGTAAAACAGGCTAGTTAATGAGTATATTTCAGTTTGAAGTGTATTTAAGATTAGTCATTGCAAAATAAAACCTGAAATACCCTGAAATCTTATAGCTCATGTATAAAAAAGTTTAATGTTTTCCCAAATTTAATAAGGATTCTAAAAATTTACATTACCAATATCAAGATGAGAAGCTGAAAGAAACTTAAACTATTAGTAATAAAAGCTTTTTCAATCAATGTCGTTAGAGGAAAGACTGAATTTATTTTCTCTCTATAAAACAATTATAAAACCATTGGCATATGAAGAGGCAAAGCGTTTGCCTCTAGCCTCACCCCTACCCCTGCCAAAAGTAAGAAAAAAGTTCAGAGGAGAGTCAGGCAGCTGATTTTAAGGTCTTTGCTGTTGTTTTAGATTTTGTGATGTTTGTAGATTTGTCAGCTTTCTAAACTTTGTAATTTCTCATCCCAAATATTCATTTTTGTAACTAATTTTATATTCAGAAACTTTTTCATTCTTTTTGCTAAAGAGGACCTCCTCCATATTGTATTGTATGAGCTTCAGACCCTGCGTACCTGGATTCAACCCTGATGTTGTCCAAACCCATAAAGCTCAGTTGCATCAACGTTCGTTTACACCAAGAAGGTGTCTGTGGCCAACAAAGAGGTGTGTAGCCCAGCTGAAGATCAAAGAATGAGGAAAGCATTGCAGCCTTTGGAGGGATGGGGGTGGGTGGGGTGGGTGGTGTTGGGAAGGAGCCTTGCAGAAAATGTGCACAGGACACAATGGACTTGAGAATCTCTTTGTAAACAGGTAAAGTAACTTTCCTAAGCAGCATGTTAGGTCCCTAAGTGGTGCTTAAACATATCACAAAGGTAGCAGATGAAGGATCAGATTGTTAAGGAACAACTTGCTTGTAAAACCCAAAGAGCAGTGGTTGATCTGATAACTCGAGGATTCTTAATAGCTCAACACAAATAAACCACTTGTAAATGCCCCTGGGCTGGCCTGCCTCACAACCCTTTTCACATGGCAGTAATATACGGCCAGTAATTACCATAATGAGCCACCAGAAGGCATCTATTTGTTAGCCCTGGAAGAGCTTGCATCTGGCTTTTAGGTGTGAAGCTAGGAGAGGCAAATGACAAGGAGCATTTGAATATACATTTCCTCGGGCAACTACTTATTTGAACAGCTGCTTAGGAGGTACACAGCAACATTAAGAGTTAGTCCAATTCAGGAGGCTGTGTGCATCTTGATTTCTATTTTTTTTCTTTGAAGTACAGGACCAGCCTATTTTCTCCCTGGGTAATAATTTCTCCAAATTAAAAGTAGTTACCCAACTTAAAACCTGTGACAAGTCTATTGTGTTGACCTCTGCAGCTGGGAGAGGGCGGAGGTTGCCAGGGAAATGGGCTCTAGAGATGAAACATGGAACACGCTCAGAAGTCACATGCCAAATTGTTTGGTTTTAGATTAAGCTTCACAGGAAAAATGATCAGAGCTTTCTTTCTCTATTTTTCTGTTTTTGTCACAACAAAGAATGTATAACAAAGGCAACATTTTTAGCCATCTGCTGAAAATGCAAGAATATTTTCATCAAAATAACAAATTGGTGGTTTGTTGTGTTAGCTTGTACATTTAATAATTCCAATGATATGCATTCCCCAGATACCAGATAGAGGCAAGTTTGCCATCTGAAGAAAAGAAAGGAATCTAAGTACATGAGAAATGAGCTTAAAATGACACTGGAGCTAGTGCCTCAACTGGAGAATGGAGAATGTTCTGGGGGAGTCTGTGAATCTTTGTAATTGTATGGCCATGAATCAAAACAGACGTGTGCTCTTCTTTACCACTGAACACACTGTCACAGAGCTGGACTGTTCAGTGCCTTAACATCTCTATTTATGAAAAGATATTAGAAAGGCTGTATATTTCACGAGCTATTGGAAAGATATGTGAAATAATGCCTCTAAAACACTCACGAACATAAAACAAAGGTCACAAGTATTTCTTATTGACCCAAGGTTTACCTTAGATAAAGAGATTTATTTGGAACCTGGAAGAGGCATATCAGAGTTTTGCCTTGACATTCATGGATCACTGAGCAGTTCCAAATGCTTCTAAGAAGATTATCGGGTGGTTGTGTTTTCTGAAGTTTCCTGATCTCTCCTTTACCTAGGGGTCAAACTGTAGGCATTTGGTAGTTTATCCTTGAGATATTAGCAAGACACAAGATGACAGAGCCTAAAAATAAAATACAGGTCAGTAATATAGACTTCCCCTATAGATTCATCACCTTTGAACTACTGCATTTTGTTTCTTTTTTTTTTTTTTGGTATAATAAAGGACTTTAGAATTATATGTATATAGCTAATATAGTCACATAGTTCAAGGATCTAACAGTATAAAAGCTGTCTATAGTAAAATATCTCCTCACCCCTAGTCCCAATCAGCCCAGTTACCTGCTGCCCAGCCTTCCTGCCCTAAATAACCACTGTTATTAATTCCTTGTGTATTCTTCCTGTGCTTCTTTTTTATATCTGAGTAAATACATACATATTGTTCTCACCTATTTTTATGCAAAAGTAATACACTCTGCATACTGTTCTGTATCTTACGTTTTACCTAATACTATATCTTGGAGACTTTTTTTTTTTATATCTCAGTACATGGTTTCCTCATTGATTTTTACAGTTGCATAATATCTCATTGTTTTAACGGATTATAATTTATTTAATCCGAACTGCAGCATTTTAAAGTTCTGGTTGCTCTTAGAAACACCCTAAAAAATATGATCTGGCAAGCTCCATGTACTTTCATTTGTATTAAACTTTGAATTAAATTTTTATTTGCCTGTAGCCTGAATTTTTAAGACTGTAGAAAACATAGTGAGCCTGTGGAATCAGGGATAATTTGAAAGAATAGCCTGATTTATGAGTTTGAGTTAAATAAAATGCATGGAATTAGAACATAGAGTCAACTAAAAACATTTAAGATGTTACTAGTTCTCAGGAGGCTTTTGTCTTGGGTTGCCTATATTCTATGGAGTGTTTGTCATGCCCACCTTATTTTCTTTAAATATTATATAAACATCCAGACTTACTTTGATTTTTTTCCAAACATGGGAACAGCTGCCCTACAGGGCTTTGTCTCTCAGACCACAGAACTCGTGTTTCTTTAAGGTCTTTCTACCTCTCTGATCCTACTTTTACATTTAATTAAGGTAATCCTTCAATCTACATCCTCTTCCAGACCCCATTCTCCTTTCTTTCTAAGTTGTTATCCATGTTCCACCTGAAGCAGGAGATCATATTGCAGTTTTGGTCCTAAGCTCATTAAAGAAGAATGCATCTGGCATTTCTCTGGGAGGGAAATGGGCTTTCAAGTTCTAATTGGAAAGATCTGAAGAGTGTAGAACTACCATGTCTTTCTGACCATGGGCCCCAGACCACTGAGTTTATATGTTCACTATGTAGAAAATGTAGGGTCTATGATCCTACAGTTGTGTTTGCCTGTTAAAAAAAATTAGGGTGTTTTTTTTTAAAACCTCCATCCTGATGTGGGCAAAATTGTGTAGGCATGTGTGGTCTCTAATTGAGATTAATATAATTTGTCTCTCTTTAAAGAAATCGTATGAGGTTTGTGGATAACCCTGGAGTATTAGAAAAGTTCAAACAAAGAGGACTACAACCAAGAGTAAAGCTATGCCATCAGAGAGCAAGGAAAACAGAAAAGGAAGGAAGGAAAAAAGGAAGGGAGGGAGGAAGGAAAGGAGGAAGGAATGAATCTCTTAGAACTGAGGTTGCTGCCTTTGTCTTTGCCTCCCATCAAGATGAAAGATTTAGAGCTTTATCAGGGGTAGAGAGCTAAAACATAGCACTTGGTTTTGCCTGAAGGAAAAAGCTAATGAGTAATGTTCTCTTTTTCACAAAGGTATTGGTGGCTCAAAGCCTTTCTACTGCAGAAATTGAAAGGAAAGAGGACTAGCAAAAAAATTAAAAAATAAAACCCAGAGTAATAACAGTTTCCTACCCACATACTTACCTAAACACATGAAGGTCACTCCAACACTCCCTTAGGTGTCCATACGCCTGTCTGCTGCTTGTGTCATCCCCAAGGATGTGTAATAAATATTTGCGGATGTTATTGATAGCAGGTGATATTATTTCCCCACTTGGTTGTACACATGACATGATAATGTTATCTTTGTATGTATTATAAGTATTAAGTTAAATTTCTTACAATGCTTCCTTTCCCAGGCCCCCTTTAAAAAATTGACATGTATTTTGCTCTTACAAGACTTTCAAAAAGAACAAGAGGACCAGCAGATTCCCTTCCTGCCCTTCTGACCCACACCCATCCTGAGGTCAGCCCCCTGGCCTGTCTTTATATAGTCACTGGAAAATAGGTGCCAGATCCCCTTCTCTCAGTTTAAACCCTGGCTCTGCATGTATTTATTTTCACCTGTTGAGAATGTAGTTCCACTAAAGTACTGAACCAAACATACAGATCCCTACTGAAATAATCATAAAAGGATTTATTTCCCTAAGAACTTGTTAGCTTATCTAAACATCTGCTACTCAAAAGTGATTACTTGGGAATTTCCAGGTCACAAAGGAACATGCAAGTCTGTTGCTACTGGATGCATTTAGACAAAAACCAGTAACCAAACATTTTGAGGTGAGGCAGAGAATGTTTTAAAAATTAGTCCATGTTTAAGGAACTCAAAAAATGTGGATTTATATACTTTTAAATGCCATTCCTGCTTTTGTTTTATTTTAATCAATCTATATAATTGGCTTTTCTGCTGAAGTCTTAGGTAGCAAATATACAGACACCATGAAAGTCTCTGAAAATAAAGACCAGAAGATTAACTCTCATGTAGCAGTATCAACAATTTTTTTTAAGTGCGAGAGAGAAACAGAGAATAAAAAAAAATGTTTTGCAGAGAAGTGTTTAAGGAGAGACTTCAAAATCTAGGAAATACAGTATGCACAGTAGGTTGAAAAAAATCATAATGTTTTGAAAATAATATGTTCAAAAAGGGTAAGGGTAATGTGATTTAAGTGAAGGGGAGGAACCAAATTCCCTAAAATGGTTATAGCAAACATTTGGCTTGGGAAAAGGCAAGGAAGCAATCATCAATCAACTACCTACTATATGCCAAGCGTTTGGCATTTATTATCCTGTTTAATCCTCAGACAAATAAGATGACTCCCATTTGACAGGCAAGGAATCAACAACTCCGTGAGAGTAAGGTGCCCAAGGTAAGCGGCATAGCCAGGATTTAACTCCATCTGCTCAGGAGCTCACTGTGCCATGTCATATCTGTTTCCCCACAGCTATTGTAAGACAAGACTTAAAGCAACAGTGATGTCCTTTTGTCATGTGAGTGTTATGGCTCCTGGTGATTTGTTCTGGCCTCAACTACTCCAGGAGGTAGGTAGGCAGGTATCACAGTGGGTATGTAGCATTCTTCCTGGATTTCTCCACAGGCCCTTTGTCTGCAGGTTGGAGCCTGCATTGCTGTCCCCTGGATTAGGGCAACTTGGAGAGAGCAGGGAAGAAAGAGGAAGTAGAGAGGAAGCCAAGGATATGCCTAGAACTAACACCCTCCATACACCGTTTTGTTTACTATCTGCCTTTGATAATTTGGAGTAGAAGACATGCTTGGGCTTCCCTGGTGGCGCAGTGGTTGAGAGTCCGCCTGCCGATGCAGGGGACACGGGTTCGTGCCCCGGTCCAGGAGGATCCCACATGCCGCGGAGCGGCTGGGCCCGTGAGCCATGGCCGCTGAGCC